>NC_043765.1:18351623-18651623 GCF_902148845.1 Salarias fasciatus | reverse complement strand
GTGTGAGACAGACCACAGTTTAGCCATTTTACCATTTTTGTTTCCATTGCACTCGCAGAAAGTTTAGCAGTTTGTGTTTTAGAAAAATGGTGAATAGTTTTTGTTTCTTCTCACAATTTTGAAAAGATAAAGATATTTGAAGGGAAGTTTTCTCGCCGTGGGAAGTTCGCCCCACCCTGTGAGGACCAGACTGAAATATTCTTCAGGTGAAATATTACACAGGAAACACGCGGCTGTAGAGTTCATCATTTCACTGTTCACTCTTATTTTTGATTCTCTTGATAGTATCTGTTCAAATCTGCATCTTTTTTTTTTCTTTTTTCTTTTTTTTAACATTGTCATGCAAACGGCTACATTTGTTTTGGTCAAGCTGTGCCTTAAAACATTTCAGGAAAACTTCAAATGAGATTCATTTAGTCTGTCATGTTACACGATGGACTTGTTCTCTGTAGTCACTTGCAAAAGTTACCTTTTTTTAAAAGAAGAAACATGTAACAATGTTTGAGAAGTTTTGCTGACGTTTTGTTCTTTCCCTCCATCGGTTGTGTGATGAGGTTGGTTGATCATAGGAACCATTTCAACGTTAGATTTTCACAAATGTAGAAGCTGCAGTTTATCAGATTTCATTGACTTGCTACTGATCGTTTTCATACCTTGTGTCACAATTCTCGGTACAAAAGCACACAGTAGTTGTAAAATGCGTAGTTACTCGTAATGTGGTTGAATTTGTGTTGCTGTCAAAGGCAGTGCAGCGACTCCTGGATCCTGTTTGGCATTAACATTACAGTTATGAACATTACAACATTGCAGTTCATTCAGAAGTATTCATACTCTGAGAAAATGTTCATTTCGTCATTTTCTCTTTTAAAAACAATTTTAATTGTATGAAGAATAAGTTTTATAATTTCTGCATCAAGTATTCAGGTGATTTCTTTTACTTTTCACATTTATTTTGTTTTTGGTCTATTTTTTGGGTCACGCTGTGTGTTTTCAAAACACATGGAAGTATTAGCTGCACTGTCTACTGCTGGAGTTCATCCTGCACTCACCACTGCCCCCTTCATTGAGGCATTTCTTGTTCTTTCCTGCATTTTTCTGGTGGTTTAAGTGACACATTTCTACTTGAAAAGTAAAACGTAAAGCACACTTATGGCTGAAGGCTGTTTCCAAACTTCTTTTCCAGCTTGTTGACCAAATAAAATTGTGAATGTAGAGTTTAGATTAGTTCCTGTTTGTTTTAAATCACTTTATGTAATTTAGCTGGTGAATTAACACAAATCTGCAAACACAGAGACCACGTTTCGGATATCTGGATGAGCTGAAACTTTGCCATCAGTAGATTCTGTATTTCGTTCAGACCGGACGACTCTGATTTCACCTGAATATAATATGTCACTAGCATGATTTTAACAGCAATTGCTAAATATATTGTTCTAACACTGCAAAACTGAAGTCAGAATGAAAATGACTAAGAAGAACCCAATAAGCTCTGATGGATTGTTGATGGATCGCTCATCAAAATAAAGGAGACGGTCTGGCTGTGGTCTGTCACAGCAGCTCCATGATGAACATCACAACGAGGAGGCTGCAGGTTAGTTGGATGTGAGAAAGGGGTGTGTGGCAGGATGCTACAGTCTCCTCTAAGCTCCCTGATGAATTCAGACCGATGTGTGAGGCAACTTCCTGCCTCGACTTTCAAAATAAAGGCTTTAGAAATAACAGATTTCTGCAGCCTTTTTAATTTATAAGACTTTTTTTTACTAATTTATTTCCATATCATGATAATAGAGCATTACAACAGAATAATGTGATGAGGATAAGTGATCGAAGAGTGTGTGTATCGATCGCCAGAGAGGGCGTTGGGTTCGTGCGTGTACTCTGAAGGACGCGCGTCTCCGTGCGTGCGTTCTGTGGCTTGACGCAGCCGTAAAAGGGAGAAGAGAGCAGCAGGCGCACCGGCAGCCCCTCTCTGCTGACTCAGTGCCTTTAAGCAGTCCCTTCGCCCCGCGGTACAGCATCCACACGCCGACGCAGCTCCTCCGGTCAACGCGCCCCGGCACCGCCGCTCCCACAGACACCATGGCCAAGACCGCGATCGGTGAGTGGCGCACTTTATGTTTTCCGTCTGATTTATGCGAGATTGGGAGGAAAAAAAAAAAAAAAGAAGGAAAGGAGGGAAAGGGAAAAAAAGCGGCTTTGCGGGTTTGATGGTGATGAAGAGTCGGTGGCGACACCCATGGCACAAAAGGATGCTGAGGGATGATGGGAGGGAGCGGCCAAACTCCGCTGCAAGTCACTGAGGGAATTTAAATTAAAAGAAACACAAGTTGAATCCAAGCAGAATTTTCCTCACTTTAATAATAATTCCACGGCTCCTATTTTTATTTGATCCCAGTCAGAGCTGGTGGATGAGGTTCAGGCTGAGCTCCAGCTCCCACCAGTGACGCATTTTTTATTCTTATTATGCGCAAAGCGAGCAAAAATGGTGAGAAAATGAACTGAATCTGCCACAGAAGAGGCAGTTTAGCCCCCCTCGCGCAGCGGCGTGGGGTCGATCCTGCCCGCATGCAGCAGCACCTGCCCCTCTCTCTCTGCCTGACTCACGGCCGTGCAGCATAATGCAGCGCAGGCGACCCCACCCAACATCCCCGGCCGGCCGGCCGGCCGGCGGCCCTCCGGGGGCGCAGACGCCTCGCCCTGACCGGTCCCCTCCACCCAACTGGGCCATCCGATCATGGAGCTGGAAAAGCCTCCCTGAGCAAATTTGGTGGGTTAGAGATGGAGACGTGAATGAAACAGAGGGAGAGAGGAGGAGGAAGAGGAGGAGGAGGAGGAGGAGGAGAGAGGAGCATCCTCATGGAGAATTGCTTTGCAGTCGAGGGAGGAATTTACGACTGGCGATGAAAATGTCTCCAGTCGTTCTGTGACCGTGGGCTGTTATGTTCAATAATTGTTGGTGCTTCGGTGTGGATTGAAGGAGGAGCGGTGCAGAGATTGCACAGCATGACAGGTCGGAGGCCTTGTGTTTGCGAGAGTGTGAATTTCCATCTTACATGTGTTTGACGCCTGACTTTACTTGCGAGCCTCCCCGAGAGTGCAGACACCTTGATGTTCTGCGAAAAATATTCCAGGAGGGGCAGCCGGTCGTGATACAGAGTGTGTGAGTGCACAAAAACAGTGTGATGTATGGTGGGGCCAGTCGGACGAGCAGTGTGTTTGTTTTCTGGTTGACAAAGCACTTGATGGATGGAGGGGCATGCAGAGGGACGGTGGCCAAGGGTCCCGGTGTCCATGGGACGTGGGGAACTCAGCCCTGCCTGTTATATTTATCCCCCTCACCTCCTCCTCCTCTTCCTCCTCCTCCTCCCCCTCCTTCTCCCCCTCCTCCTCTCTTTTCCTCCATGATTTGAGCTGAGGACAGGCAGAATGGGATGGGCACGGAGCAGACACTCCAGCAGAAACCCGCCATCATGCCAGTCAGCACTCCCCGGGTCGCCGAGTTCATCTCAGCCTTTTACAGAAACGCTGCCGCCGCCAAGATGACAAACTTAATTCCACTTGTTTGTGCTTTCAGGGATGAAACGGCAAATAGTGTTCTTCTATCATGTTCCCGATGTTGGAAAACCGAAGATAAACATTTCAAGTTTATAGATTTTCTGAGATGACACAGACAGCAGGACAGAGGGAATGCGCTCTGAGCCTCTCCAGCCCTTCTCCTGATCCTTATCGTGCACGTGTGTCACTTCCTAGGTGTGGTCGCTCAGTGCCCCGCAATCAATTCCTTTGTGTGCAGAGAACACAGAGCAACATGGTCGTCCATACCAAGCGAGTGGTCACCTCCAGATCCTGCCTCCTCCTCCTCCTCCTCCTCCTCCTCCTCCTCCTCCTCCTCCTCGCCCTCCTCGCCGCACCGCTATTGTTGGTGGTGTCGGTGGCGCGGCCCATCTGCATGAAGCGGCCCGGACCCGTAATTCATCCTGATTTATCACTGAGTCACATCGATCTGTGCGGCACACTCCCATTACTGGCTCCGACGAGCGTTTCTCTTAAACACAGGCTGGAAGGGAGCGTGACATCAATCCGGCGGCCGCGGCCTGATACCATGCATCAATGTGGGCATTGGTCTTCAACTTGTTCCACCTGACTGTACAACATTCTCTAGCAGGAATTTGACTGTAATCGGTTCTTATTTCTGTGCACTTCCAGAGCTGTCCTCTAAAGATGTTTGGATTAAATCAGAAATTTTGAGTGCGTAACTCTTTTTGCAGTTTTTTAGCAATTTGTTTGATTTTGTTCAAGAAAATCATCTAGTTTTCCAAATTACAGGGGTGTTTAGATCAACGTGTGGCCTTCGTCTTCCTTACAGTGATCTTGTGCAGACACAGGGTGCGGCTCTGTCTTGCTCGCAGCCCACCACCCCTCCATTAAATCACTGGGCCTGCTCCCGACCGTCCGGGCATCATAACATTTAGTTTAATAGCCAATTTCGCTCTTGTGATACCTTCATAATTTCCCGGTTATACGGTTGCGCTGTGTGCAGACTGTAAAGCGCCGGCATGTTCCGACCACGCCAGTCTAGCCCACGCTGCCGACGGCGCCCAGGAGGGCCGTAGGGCGCTCGCTCCGTGCACACGGTCACATTTCGTGGCTTGACTTTAATAGGCACTTTGTTGGAGCATCACTAACATACCTCTCATTTGTTCTTTTTTTTTATTTTTCATCCTGTGTGCTGTAAATGGGATAATTGCTAGGGGCTGGGTTGGGACGAAGGGAGCGAGAGATGAGGAGATGAACGCAGGAGAAGTGTGCGATGGAGGTGTGGCGGGAGGAAGATAGAGAGGAAGACGGGATGAGGAGAGGGAGATGGCATCAGCAACAGATGAGACGGAGGCTCGGGGAATGCAGAAGGCGCTGATGCCTGCGGGGGAGGACGAACCGTAGATATTGATGATCTGCAACTCTGAGGCTGATGGATTGGAAGAGGAAGTGCAGTGTGATGTCTGGCCGGGTGATCGGGGCTGCGGGAGGCTGCAGACGTGACTGCAGGCAAAGGGTGGAGCACTGCCATCCCTCTCTGACATTATTTTGTCTAATTTCAGACTGACTTATGAGCGCCTCGCGCCTGAAACTCATCGGAAAGCTTTGAGCAGATGCTGGTGTTTGGAGGCTCTCTGCTGCGGGGTGTCACTTCGGATCATTTGTCATTTTTATGTGTCTCTTCCACAGGGCATGGGTGTGTTATTACTGTGGTTACGGGAGGAAAAGGATCTTTTCTCTCATGAGAAATACAGTAGCACTTTAATACTTTCACACCAGAGAGCGCTTCATATATTTTAGATTATGGATATTGGGGAAATATGTGGCTTAGAGATGGAGAGCCATTCCAAGACACAATAAATGCTGATTTTCCACAATGAGAGATAAATTAGATTTCCTTTGACACACATAAAGCTCCTCTCATGATCCTTGAATGGATGCAAACCACAGTGGCTGTTTATGCTGCTTATTGATCAACGCAACCTGAAACTACTTGTCTTGATCAAGTGAAACAAGACGTGTTGACTCCAGACATCTGGAGAGCCGTATATTTGAAAAGGAAATGTCAAGCTGAAGCCCCAGAAGTTAAATTTCAATACGAACACCAGCCTGAAGCTTCTGTTGATCTCCTCTATAAGCACTTAACCCAAATTACCTGCTCCGCTGGATTGTGACTCCTCAGCTGTCAAGTGGGATTGTGTGTTTGACAAAATGGCTGCTGGGGTCTCGACACACACACACACACACACACACACACACACACACAGCAAAATAATGAGTCTGCGACAACCCTACAAATGTGACCTGCCCGCCCCTCCCACACCGCCGCTCATCAGCAGCGCTGGCGAGGTCTGCTAATTGCAAATGAAAGTGTTATCCACCTGAGCTGGCTGCTTGCATTAGGCAGTCCTGGGGGCGGTTAGGGGCAGTCGGGGGGTGGGGGTGGGGGGGGGGGGGGGGGCCTCCACTGGGAGCTGCCCTCCATGCTGCCCGCTAATCTCCCTCGCCTGTGAATTCTGCTCATATCAGAAAGTTGTTAACCCTCATCCATCACTCAGGCATTTCCTCCTTCTGTCTTTAAACCACTCCTCCTTTTCATCTCAAATAAATTGTACAGCCCCCCCCCCCTTTTTTTTTTCTTCTGCTCCACTTTTCATCTGTCTCTCCCTCAGTTTCTTATTCTCACCCCCCGCTGTGCTCCCCTCACCCTCTTCCACTTCCTCCTCAGGGAAAGGGTTAACAAGGCCATCAGAGAGTAGTGAGGGCTGCATCTGAGAGTTTATCATATTACTGAGGCGTCTGCCAGTCTGCAGGGCGGAGAGAGAGACACAGAGAGACAGAGAGAGAGGGAGAAGGAGGATTTGGATTAATCACACTGTTCACCATACCCCACCACGGAGAAGTGAGAAGCTCTTCCACATTAAAATCTCATTTCTGGCTTTGCTGCTGCAGCCCGTGTGGCGCACCGCAGCCCCGCAGCCCTCCCGCTCCCGCTGGCGGCTTGTGCCAAGCAGTGGCAGTTGGCATCGCGAATACGCACCACCAGGTAGTGCACCTCTGACAGGGCGGAGCGGCTCTCTGCAAACGCAGAATATTTCACATCCTGCAGTGTTTTTTTGCAGGTATTTTTGTCTCTTCCCCTGCAGGGACTGTTGCTCAGCTCGAGTCTCACATTACAAAGTAGCATGCCAAAAACACAGGGGGGAAAAACAAGGTTAGACAAAGTTAGTTGTTCTTTTTATTTATTTATTTCCCTGCCTTTGGATCACTTTGTCATATTGATCATGGGGCAGGTTGCCAGTTTGAATAATTTGTTGCCAACTTTGCCCAAATGTCAATAACACTGGAGTCATAAAAGAACCAAAGAATGGACAGTGTTGTTGCCGATAAAAACAGCAACTCATGCCACAAAACAGGAGCCTCACAAGATTATCATAAGATTTCAGCAGATTTCCAGCAAACTTTCCGCTTCCTCGAGTGACTGAAAGCGTCATGTTATTCTCTGGTGCCGATCGGGCGTCGGTCTGGCAGCGTTAATAAATAATAGAGGGAAATAAAATGCATAGCTAATGATGTGTGGAGAGTCCTGTGGGGATGGCAGCGTCTCGGCTGCAGGGGAAATTAGGCCAAGTAAAGACACATCCATCATGTTTTCCTCGCGGCTCGGTGAAAACAAAGGCCACAAAATAGCTACAAAGCCCCTGGCAGTTTCTCCCTTTGATGAGTTTTTTTTTTTTTTTCCAAAGGACTTGCTGAATAATTATTCTGCTAAAATCTTATTTTTTATTTTTTTTGCATGAAGAACCTCCTGTGGAGGTAAAAATTGGGTTAATGAAGCTTCATGTTTTTGTGTTACTGGGTTAATATTCAGCCGTTTTTGTTTTGTTTTGTAGCATCAGTAAGTTCACGTCAGAACAATCGTGCTTCCTTTTTCCTTCCACAGCTTACAAAGAGAAGATGAAGGAGATTTCAGTTCTCTCGCTCATCTGCTCATGTCTGTACCCCGAAACACGCAAGAACGTCATGGGCGACTTCGAAGGTGTGTATTGATGAGAGAGGATTTCCTTCTTTATCACACACAAACACACACACACACACACACACACACACACACACACACACACACACACACACACACTGAGGAGTCATTTAGGGAACTGAGGATTGGTTTTGTTTGCTTCGTACTTGTGCCTGCAGACTTGGACATCAAGCCCATCAACAAGCGCGCCTCAGGCCAGGCCTTCGAGGTCATCCTGAAGGCGGCGTCTCCCGTGTCTGAAGTGGCCCACTGCGTTACAACCCCCCCGAAGAGGGACATCTCCCTGGAGGACATCCAGAAGAAACTGGAGGCGGCCGAGGACCGAAGGAAGGTCAGGACGCTGCTGTGCTGCAGTGCCAGGATCCCTCAAAAACTGCGGAACGCTTCTGTAGTTAAATGTGAAAACACGCTCACGTGCTCCTCGCTTGTTCCCCCTCCTCTTCAGTCCCAGGAGGAGAAGGTGCTCCGATTCCTGGCCGAGAAGCGGGAGCACGAGCGGGACGTGCTGCTGAAGGCCATGGAGGAGAACAGCAACTTCAGCCGCATGGCCGAGGAGAAGCTCCAGATGAAGATGGAGCAGAACGAGGAGAACCGGATGGCCTACCTGTCCGCCATCATGGAGCGCCTGCAGGAGAAGGTGAAAGCCGACGATCGTTATTGACCGAATTCGGGGTCACGGGCGGGTCTTAGTCTGGACAGGTTACATGAAATATGAAATAAAATGCGTAACTGAAGTCGCTGCTGAACCTCAAACATGTTTTTTACGGGCCGTGGGAGGAATACCACGGCACCCCAGGGAGAACATGAATACTCCAAACAGAAAGGCCCACACGTCTCAAACCCGCAGTATCGTCATTACGAGGCGAGAGCGCCTCTAACCACGACTCCGCCGTGCAGCCCTGCAGACAAGTGAAACCAAGAGAAAACATCTCGTTTGAGTGCAAGTTGTGCAAGTTCTCTAAACATTTCGCCTCAGGAGAGCGAAAGCATCTCGAAATGGTCCTTTCTGCTGTGAGAGTAAGACCACTGAGAAGGAAGCAGTGACTCGGCAGGTTTTTATTTAGTTTATCCTTAAACAAAGGCAAAATGGATGATCTGACATTCTTCAGAGAAGCCAGGATAAACTGTAGTGAATGTCTGCGCTCCAACTTGGTTTCACTGTATTTTTATTGTGTTTTTGTTAACTGTTCCTGCAAAATAAATAAATTCTATGGGAAAGACATCAGGATCCCCATGACATGAAATTCAAGGTGCTTTACATGGAAAGAACATTAAAACAAAGAGATTCAGAAAGACACAAAAAAAAGGACGATAAATCAAGCAAAAGCTTTCTGAAAATAAAATTAATTAAACAAGTAAACTCTATTGTTTGTATGAAAGCTGGAGCACATCATAATGTAAACCTGCAGTAACTAATTATAAGCAATTTTCCTGTGAGAAATGAGATAAAAACAAATCAGAAATAAACTAATAAATATATGTATATGTGTTTTAAAATGTGCTGTTTTTGATTAGGCAACAGAGTCAAATTTAGAATCTGTGAAATAAAATTAACACCTTTTCTTTGAACGCCAACTCTAAAAGAAGCTGGTGTGAGTTTATTACAGAGGTGTGAGTTAACTGGAAAATTAAAAAAAAAAAAAAATCACTGGCATTTCTCCTCTAACATCAGTGTTTTTATTTATTCACTAACAACTTTGGGAAAAAGGAGATAATTTATGACGTGCCACTGTCTTTAATTCAGTGTCAGCCTGCATTCAGTCATGGATTACTGTGGCAACAAGGAGGGGAAGCAAGAAGATTTGTTCATTTTGTATTTCTTCAAGAAAGGAAAAAAAACCGAGAAACGTCCTTGACGTGTGTTTGTGTGTGTGTGTGTGTGTGTGTGTGTGTGTGTGTTTCAGGAGAAGCACGCTCAGGAGGTGCGCAGGAACAAGGAGTTGAGAGAAGAGGTGACAGCGTGAGAAGCCCAGCGACGAGCTCCGCCACGCCCTTCCCCTCCACCCCCATCTCCTCACACCCGCTACCACTCCCTGCCTTACCCCCCCCCACCTCTCCCCCCCCCCTCCTCCTCCTCCCTCCATCCACCCCCCATGTCACAGTGAAACTACCACAGCTTGAGACGCCACCCTGAGACAGCGGAAGTTTCGAACGGGGTGGAAAACGATTTGCAAAAATGATTGAAAAAAGGTTAAAAAAAAAAAAAAAAAAAGAACAAGCAAACAAGAGAAACATCAATGTCTTCAGTCCACTTTTTCCCAAAAGAGAATGTTTTTTGCTCTGTTTGAAAAGAAAAAGGAGAAAAAAAAAAGATCAAATTGACAAGTGACAGTGGTTTTTTGTAAATACTTCTTTTTTTGTTATATACAGTACGATACAAGCAGCAGAAGTATTGATTGCAGTGTGCCATTTTTATATCTAAGTTTCCTCTCCTTGCATATTAATGGATGTAATATTCTGTTCATTTTCATGTTTTTTTTTTTTGTTTTTGTTAGTTTTTTTTTTTAGTTCATATCAGCCTGATGATGTTTCATATCTTAGGTTTCTCTTGTGTGGTAACAGGCTTAGGTGTTTGTTGTGAGTTTGCCAGCTAGCTGATGTGATGCTGCGACCTCGTGCGTCCTCACAGGGCCCCCCCATCCCCGACCCCCCCCTCCTCCTCCAGTGGACACCTACTCATTTGACCCAGGCGAAATTGGATCAGTGTATGGCCAAAGTGATTTTCCATCCACTTGATGCCAATGTTCCAATTAGTGAAGGACTTGTGGGTGGATGGACAGGGTGGGGGGGGGGGGATCCTCCTGTGGGGGCCGCAGGCCGTCGTGGCCCATCCTCTCCTGTGAGGTTAGGTAGTGACTGTACCACAGGGGAACACGATAGCATTTATTGAGCTCATCTCCATCTTCTTCTTCATCTCTCCACGTATATATTTCCTGTAGGAAGCACTCACTCACACGCTCTCTCCACACGGGCAGTCGCAGCGCAGCGGTCAGGAGCGGCCTGCCTAAACTCCGTCCATCCCGAGAAAAAAAAAAAAAAAAAATGGCGGGCCTCCGAACTTTCCAGCCACATTTAGATCACGCGTTACTGTAGTATGCCACACAGCTAAAGGTTTTAAAGTTGCAACCTGCAAAATGCTGAAGTGCAAGAAAAAGAAAGAAAAGAAAAGAAAAGAACAACCTTTACTCGCTACTGTGAATCCTTCATGGGAGAAATTACCAATAAGCCCCAGCGTTCTCCACTCCGTAAAGGCTAGAGTAGTGCTCAACATTGTCTCCTGGAATCATTGCACTTCACTCCCAGACACTGTAACTGCCGCCGTACGGCCGGCGCAGGAAAGATTTTTAAGCCATAAACAGGTATCACTGCAACAATGGTTCATGGACACAGTATTTCCATCTGTAAACGGTGTATATGAGTGTGTTAAAGGCCCCCGGTCGTTTGCAGCCCAGGGTGATGAAGCCTGTTGGTCACGCACGCACAGTTGGCCCATAGATGTGTGTGAGTGTGTATGTGTGAGTGTGTGTCAAGTCAGAAAGGGCGGGCAGATCACCCAATGTTTGTGCCATGCGGTATTGATCCAGTTAAATATAAACCGACACTAAACGCAGCGTGAAACAACTGTCAGAAGTCCAACAGAGGACAGTGAATCGCCTACCTGCCTCTCTCTCTCTCTCTCTCTCTCTCTCTCTCTCTCTCTCTCTCTCTCTCTCTCTCTCTCTCTCTCTCTATCCTCCGTCCATTTGTGTGTTTCCCCCTCTCCACATATATCTTTGTGAGCAAGCAGTGGTTAATAAAGATTTGGGGTTCAGTGAATGAAACAGACCTGGAGAGTGGTTTCTTTTGCAGAGCGACGCCGGTCCTGTTGAAAAACAAACGGTGTCTCTAAACTAAACTGTTGTCAGATATTCACAGAGTATAGATGCACATGTTGTTGTGCACCATACTCAATCTGATCTCTATTGCTTTAGATTGTACATTCTCAGATAGTAAATTACAGTGTCAGGGGTTAAAATACACTTTGACACATTTATTAAATTACAAAGCTGTTGAATTATAGTTACAGGATGTTTACAATGATTATAATCATAAACTTCACAAAGTAACAAACAGATATCTGTTTATCTCTGATGTAAAAAAAAACAATTTCTTACTCTCTCTTTACAATAATACATGTAGTACTCTGTTATTTAAGATATTGACAACAATGAATGCCTACCAAACATTTGATGTTATTATCGCATATTAGTGAAGAATCATGTGCAAAACATCTGTTTTCTACTCTTTAGATCCACAACATTTAAAATAAATAAATATATATAAATCCGTAAAGTTTGTGACACAGTGGGAAGTGATCTGATTATAAGTAATGAATTTATTTCTATTTAATTTTTTGAGCAGAGTTTAGAATATGCCTTTAATTCACAAATCCATGCTGTGGAAAAGTAAACTTTTTGATTATTATTTGTTTTTTTTTTTAAACTATGCACAATATGACACTGTAAGTGACGTTAATAATATGAAGTTAATAAATAACCACCAAAGACACATTATATTCAGTCTCCCCAGCAATACCGCTCATGGCCAGTAGGGGGAGACAGATGACAGCTCTCTGGCAGCCTTCCTGACCTTGAGGCTGAAGTGACTGAAGCTCTCATCTCTACCTGACCCCACGCCCTGACCGGCAGGAGAGAATGGATATCAGGGAGATTACAAGAGGGATGTAAGCAGAGAAAGAGAGAGAGAAGAACTCCGGTCCAGCAGAAGAAGAAGAAGAAGGGAGCGCCGGTGTGTCGCTGCTGAGAACAGAAGGTGCAGCTGGTGCAGGCTGATGGCAAAAAGACAAAACTCGTTACTGCACACTTCCTCTGTCCCCCTCTCTCCTCTTTTCATCCCCTGCCCCAGTTCTTCTCCTGCTCCCTGCTCCATCCCTCCTTCCTCTCCTCCTTCCAGCCTTCCCTCCCTTCTCTAGTTCCCACGGAGTGCATGGGGCCAGGCGGGCTGCTATTGTCCAGGATATCCCCTCCTTGTTAATGGCTTCCTGTGCACAACACAGAGGGCCGCTGAGAGAAACAGGCAGCCCCATCTGATACCGCCGTGCACCGTGCACACGCACGCACGCATACACAAAACGACCGCAGGCAGCAGCAACGACAACAACAACAACAAGCAAACACTGTGCACACGCTCAAACACACTTGAACAAACAGGCCGACGAACCACGAGTGATTTATTAGAACTCTTTTTATTGCAGGGAAGTTGTCATTACCACCAGCAGCATCTTTGAAAAGCTGAGATTTGTCAGTGTTTGTTTGTGCTTTGTACAACCTTAAAACATACAGACTCGCAGTGGGATTTGCTGGAAACGATGCATTTGTATCTGCAAATGCAAGACTGAGTTTCAGGGCCTGGTGCTCCTGGGAGAACATACGCCAGAGCCAGAAGAACATGAGACAGAACCCAACCTAACATAATTTACATTAGACAAAAAGTGGGTTAAAACACAAGGAAGCATTGATCGTTGACGGCTGGATTTACTGAAGAGAGAGGAAAACACACGTTTCGGACACGGGCTGAAACAACGCAGCACCATATGGGGCATTACAAGTGTTTGATAAATTGTGGTGAAGTTTATTTCTAAGCAAGCTGGTAGCGAACTTCTGTTCCTAGTATTTCATCAACAAAACACCTGGTTTCAGTTATTCCACCCCATAAAATGCTGTAAAAAAAAAAAAAAAAAGAAAAAAAAAGAAGAAAAACAGGGCGACTCTCAACTCCCCCCATCCCATCACCCGCCCTGTATCCAGGGCACCAGCAGCTCAGGAAAACAAAGGGAGGGGGCACTTTCACCCAGGAACCTGACAGGCAGCGACTGCTTGACCATCTGGAAAAGCCATTCCTGATAGGCCCACTTCAGTGAGGGTAACTTCTAAAGGGGGCGGGCAGGGACAAAGATCAATCAACGCCGTAATTCACCGCCGAAGCTTTTTAGCCGAGGTCTCCCCCCCTCAGCACTTTTTCTATACAAAAAAAAAAAACATTATGGAGACAACAACATAAAAACTGTAGCTAGATAAATCCTCGTGGGATGCCGACATCTTTGAAAAAAAAAAAAAAATAGCACTTTCTTATTGGGAAAAAATAAAGGCTTGTCCTTGAGTCCAGCTCAGCTGGGAAAGGAGTCTCTGGGCAGAGTGCGTGTGAGTCAGAAGGCTCCTATCTCCATGCCCCAGGGTCTGTAGGGTTTGCCCACGCTGGGCGTCTGGGCCGGGGGGCTGAGCGCCGTGGAGGGGGAGATGATGGGGAAGGTGCCGAAGGCGAAGGGGAACGCCGACAGGGAGGAGAGCAGGGGAGGCGAGATCTTGGACGTGGACGAGGGGATCAGGGCGGGGTGCAGGACGGCGGCGGGGGCGGCGCCGGTGGAGGGGACCCGGACCGGGCCCTGGTCCGAGTGGGGGGTGGCGCTGCCGCTGCGCCTGCCGGGGACGTGAGTCTCTGCGGCCAAGGAGGACGACGAGGAGGAGGACGAGGAAGAGGAGGAGGAGGAGGAGGAGGAGGGGGATGAGGTGGACGAGAGGGGGGTCTGGGGGCTGCTGGTGGTGCTGCGGGGCAGGGGCGCCAGCGGGGCGCCCTGCTGGTGCTGGAGGAGCAGGGGGTGCGTCAGGTGGGCCGGGGGGGATCCGAAGGCAGAGCCCCAGGCCAGGTGGCTGAGGCCGGAGTGGGCCTCTCGCTGCGTGGCGTAGTTGTTGAGGTGGGAGACCAGGCGGATCCGCAGGGGGTCGGTGCTGTCCAGACCCTCGATGATGCTCAGGTAGCGGGCCGTCTCTGCCAGGCACTCCCGGAAACCCAACCCTCGGTAGTCCATGGCCAGGGCGTGAGCATCAAAGTACCCTGAGGAGAAGCAACAGTACATCAGATTAGACTTTTAAAGCACCTCAGGTTGGAAAGTTTCCTGCTTCTTGCAGTGTTTGTTTCTGATAAAGTAAAAATAATAAATGAAAATATTTACCTTTGCCTCCAGCAGCATGGAGCATCTTCAGATGGTCCACAGTCATTTGCAAAATCTCAGCTTTCTCCAGTTTGGCTGAACCCTTCAGAGTGAGAAGAAACAAATATGAGCCAACCAATAGAAGGTCTTTAAACAAATAAAGAGTCTCTGGCTGTAGTTAAAGAAAGTTTTTGTGGCTCTACCTGCTTCTCGTAGGCGCTGGGGACGAGCCTGCGGAGTTCACTCAGGCTGTTGTTGATCCTGTCCCGGCGCCGCTTCTCAATAATCTGAAGGGGAAAAAATGAAGCTATTAGGAGATTATCTTTAAAATATGGCACCAGGGCGCCTGAACAAATGCCAGGAAATTAAATTAATCCACAAAGAGATTTCTATACTCACTCCTCGACGTCTCTTCCTCGCCTGCACCTGAGTCGATGTGGTTGGAGACATGGAGCCGAGAGGAGAGCTCATGTTCCTTCAAAGAAATCCAGCAGCGAGCTTCAGTCAATATCCCGGAGATAAATTAAAAAAAATACTTGGGAAATCTTCCTAAATCTTAAAGTTAAGCCTTGATATGCAAGTTAGGGCAGGACCGGAGCGACTTTCTTACCCATTCTCATCCGCGCTCTCCTTCTCCACCTCGATAGTTTCATCCAGCTCGCTGTCCGAGGAGCTGAAGTCGTGGTTCCTCTTCATGGTTCTGTCTCCACAGTAGCCGCTCCTCTCCGCCAGTGGTTCAGTGGTTCCGTCTGCCAGACGCGCGTCTGTGTGTCCAGGTTCGCCCGGAGCGCCTCCGTTTGAAGCGCTCGGCTTTCCCACGGTGTCATTTCAACGGTGGCAGCCGCCAGAGGGGGCGGGGCCTGGGCCCCGAGCAGCCAATCACAGAGCGGCGCTGGGTTTGAGTGACAGCGCAGTTGGCCCAAGCGCATTTTGGTGCGCTTTGACAAAACCGAGAGGAGGAAAAAAGAAAGAGGTCTCACTCTGTGACTGTCTAGCTAGAGGAAAAATGTCAATGATTATAGGCGAAATAAAACAAGAACTTTTTTTTTTTTTGTCATTTTGCAATTCGCCTCTCAGGCACAGTTACTCCGTCAAGGAGATGCAACTTAATAAATTTTGCACGTTTGAGTGATTATATGTCTCCAATTAGCATGCATGTGTTCAATATTTGCTTCTCCAGGGAAATAAACTCAGAAATACAGTAATTTTGAGTAATGTCAGTTGATATCTGGTTGAAATGTGCTGAAAATGACCTGCAATTTCCTGTGAAATCAATATATTTTTTTCAAATTAGTTTGCAAGTCATAAAAAATGGGCCACGTGTGATTCAGAGACTTTTTATTTACAATGCAAAACCCTTAGAGTTGTGTTTAGCTGTTAAGAGATCAGTTCTTCATTACATTTGTATGTTAAAAAAATACTAATTTGTAATTTTTTTTGCACTTATGCAAGTTATTCATATATATCCAGGTACATTTAATTAAATGTTTTCTATTGACAAAAAAATTATATTTGAACACTACTTTCACGAGTTGCTACACAGTTTTTGAGTACAAATTTCCAATCAATTTCCCTCCTCTGGTTACTTGCCTGGTTTATTTCATGAAGTTTGATTTCATTCTGTTCATTTGAATGTGGTGTGTTGCTGCAGGAACATTTTTCTCAAAGCATTCTTACTTGTAATGTCTGGTCCAGTTGAAATAAACTCTGCAGCCTATCTGCACTCTGTTTTGCACCAAATAAGCACATGAAGACACTTGAATGGTGAGTTCCAAACACGCTGTCGCGCTTCAGCTGAAGTCTGAATGAATTCAGACCACAGATCAAACACATGACATGATCGGTGCTGGAACTGGACTTTACTTACAGTGTGTGTGTGACTGAGGGATCACTGAAGCTGTTCGGAGTCTTTCTCACATGCATTGTGCAATCGTATGTTCTCAGCTGACAGAATGACTTCAGCAACACTGGACGTGCATTTACTGCAGCGGACAGCAACGCTGCAGACGCTATGTGAGGTCCGATGCACGATAAATGTCAGAAATATGTGCAATATGGTGTCTGTTTAGATTCCTTGGCCTGATGTTTACAGCGAAAACATCAATGCAAAGAGAAAAAAAAAAATTCAAGTTTTTTCCTCCCAGGGTTGCTCTGCAACTTTTGTTTGCATCATATTGTCTTCCTGAGAGGAAATAATGTCTGGTTTGATGATTATTTAATTGAGGAGACTATGTAGCAACACATGCATGGAAGAACAAGAAAGAAATCAAACCCAAAACTCTCCTGCAATAAGACGAAATACTAATCACTACACCAGCATGCATCGTGCATCACTCAATCATTTAATACCATATGTATTATATTGATGACTTATTTGTAACGCTGTTGGTTGTTAATACAACAGAGTGTGACGAGATCAACATAGAATAAAATAGAATAGAATAGAATAGAATAGAATAGAATAGAATAGAATAGAATATTGACTGAACATGAACATGAACAAGAAAGTGTTCTGTTTCAGCAACATTGCGAAACCCCCACCACATTCCCAAAAGCAACAACTTTCATTAAAAAACAATTAATACAGAACACATTTCTTAAAATAGGCGTAAGTAAATTATAGTGCACATGTCACACATCATGTCAGTCGCACATGCATCCTAAACTCAGTTGTCATTATCTCTGGAGAAGGGATGGGATTTAATAAAAAGTAATTCTCTGAAGTCATTTCGATCAGTATATGTTGTTTTGTTTGATAACTAATTTAATTATCATTCACAGGTTTAATTTAAAAAGAATAGTCACATCAGTTTTTGTCAGGGAAAAGGATTAGTTGACACTTTAAAGTCTCAGAAAATCTAAAATAATCTCTCAGAATCCTAACTTTGTTGCTGAGTGATTGGCCTTCAGTGATGATCAAGCCTTTAAGAAAAAAAATCACAAAGTTCTGAGATTAAAGGCAAAAAGAGATAAAAATCTGACTCAAACATATTAAAGATGATATTTTTTTCTTTCCTTTATCTATTATTTCTGTTGACATTTTCTCCCTCCATCATTGTTCATACTGTGGTTGTTCTCTCAGGAAAGTTTGAGCTCTCTCTCTTTTTTTTTTTAATGACATCTGACATTGAGAGTGATTGATCTTCTCCACATCGAGGATCTTTGGACAAACTTTGACAGCGGTCCAATGGTCTCTCGGTCCGTGACTGCCCCCCTCCGCCCCCCTCCGCCGCCCCCCCCCCGTGTGTGTCCCGGTGGTGATGAGGAGTGGCTGGCCGGCTGTCAGCACGCGCTGGCCGTGGGAAAGTTCCCTAACCGGCGCTGATAACCAATCAGAGGCCGGCGGCCGTCTCCGGCGCTGGAATGAATGGAGCAATTGGTCGGGGCGACGGGCGGTCTGCGAGCGAGCGTGTGAACCTGTAATCCAATACTAACTCAGCCCGGGGAGGAGAGACGGGGAGCGCTGCCGCGACCAGAGGAAGCCGCCGAGTCTAATCTCGCCCCACAGAGAGACCGCGTGCGCGGCGAGGACCCGGCGGCCACTGCCAAGTCAGCCCAAGACAGACAAGGAGAAGAGTTCATAACGCAATCAAAGCAGTGCCCTTCATCACAATCATCATCATCATCATCATCATCAGGGTCATACTCCTCAGTTCATCCTGGACAAAGTCAATGATTTGAAGTATCTAAATTAATTGCCCTCAATTCGATGATTTTAATACACCATTTCTCATAAAATCTCCCTTTAATGCCATATTTTCCTTTCATTTTACTGAAGGCGCAGAGTTTGACCACGTTCACTCCACAGAATATATTCCTGTTTTGGTAAAATGGTTTTTACACATGATTGCACATGATAATGATCAGGTTGGTATTTCTTTTACTATAGCCCTCCTCACACAAATATACATCTGAAACCTAACTAAGTATTAACACAAGCTGCTATATTTTTAAAAAAAGTCAATGTAATGACAAACAATTTAAAAGGTAGCATCAAAATCCCTGCATAAAACCCTTGATGGAATTCTTTGTATATTTTCTCAGAATTCTCTGTTTTGATTAGTCGGATATTTTGTTATTTAAGGTAAAAAAAAAAAAAAAAAAAGAACATAACCAATATTTATTTTACTGAAATTAATAACTTTAGTATATTTTTTTCAAACCAGTGGAACAATATCAGTTTAACTTTGATTATACAGTGTCATTTATTTTAAGTAAATGCAATGTGAAATGAAGCAAAATAAGAGAAAAAAAAGCATATATATTTCAAAAATGCACTGTTTTCCAGCAGCTTATGACATTAGTAACAATGTGAGGAACCCGCCGTGTGAGCCTGTATGGAGGAAACATTAAACCTGGATTCATTAGACATCAGCACAGATCGCTCTGTTTAGAGAAGACAGCTTCTTCCTCTGAGCTGCTTTTAATCTTATGCTAATGAAGATGAAGAGAAAACACGACATTTTCTGTCATTACTGACCTTTACACACACACACACAGACACACACACACACACACGTAGAGAGGTATACGGCGATCTGTATCAGTGGGAGCCGAGGGCGACATGAGGCGTAATGGTCATCACAGAGAGGAGCCTGCCTTGTTTGGTTTATATGAATGAGAGGAAGCACTTAGGGCTGTTTTCATCTTATTGTTGTTGCACAAGGCTACAGACACAGATGCACTCCAGCGTTCACGGAGGTGACCACTGGTGCCCGAGCCTCATGCTTGTGTGTGTGTGTGTGTGTGTGTGTGTGTGTGTGTGTGTGTGTTGGGGGTGTGGGACTTGCTTTCACACACGTCCGAGTGCATGCAACCTGAGGCCTTTGTCACAATAAACACAGGTGTGCGTCCACATTAGTTTCTCGACTGTGTGTGTGTGTGTGTGTGTGTGTGTGTGTGTGTAACCCGGGGGGAGTGCGAGTGGGAGGAGGATGAGGTGGGGGGGGTGGGTGGTGGAGGGGGGTGGGGGAGCTCTCTTGTTGTATTTCAAGTTCACCCAGAGTTCCCACGCTGTTATTTTCTGCCCGGCTGTCTTTGTTCTACCGGTCTCATCACATGTTGTGATTAGTAGGGCCTTTCAGGGGCCGCCCTTTGAAGGTGAGGGCCCGCAACACCACATCATCAAATCCCCACCCTCCGCCGCCGACCGCCTCCCCCCCGCCTCTTGTCTCCCTCTGCGAATCAGGCCACCAAATCGAATCAAACTGGAGGCCAAAGCTCAGTTACGGTCCACCTCCACTGCTCCCTCCGTCTCGTATTAATATCTCCTTCTTCTTTCATGTCTAATTTCCTGTTTTCACATATTTTCCTCTGACTTCTACTCTTCAGTCATTACCTCACTCTGTTTTCTCTGTCTGCAGGGCTCGGCGTTAGCAGTGAGAATTCGTTTTAGCTCTCAGACACCAAATATTGATACACATGGTCTGGAGTCAGGTCAAATGGAAAAAACATTAAATTTGAGTTTCCTCCTGAATCATAAATACTGAAAAAGTGGATTAAATCCTAGTCTATTAATATTCTGTGAAAAGATTTTGAGTCTAGACTGCCTCAGGCCCACAGTTTTTTTTTTTGTTTTTTTTTTTTGCATTAAGTGTAATCACTTAAGTCATCAATATATTTACTGAACGGTCCACATGCCATCAGGTGTTCAGCGTCGAGTTGTTTAGGTATATGACTTCCTGCGAAGAGTTTACAGGGCTCGACACGCCTCCGGGGAGTGTAAATCAAGCTGGGCCGCGGCGTCGACAGACTGACGGTGATAAACGATGTTGATATCACGTTCAGGAACTCCCAGTTACGTCTCGGCAAAACAAAGTCACGCTAAATGTCAACTGCTAATGCTAAACCGTTCCCGATGTGCCCTGTGACTTGCAGATGGTGCAGCGTCTTCCTGCAGTTGTCCGTGCAGGATGGACAGCGACTGAAGCGATGGCGGACTCTACAGCGGAGTTCTTCTTTTCACGCTGCTATGCGACGACCTCTTTCGTTTGCATCATCCCTCATTTATAAAAACCAGAACTTTTCCCGAATGAAAAACCGCTTCAGAAGAAACAGAGAGGGTGTTCTTCATTTCCAGGATTATTGCTTTATTGCATGGCGTGTTATTTGTCTTCACTTGAATCCCTCCAAGAGCTGAAAGCCTCTGAAATGCTCCAAAAAAAATGTCCAGACCAAAAGCTGTAATTATGTTTTGTCAGAGTTTCTGTTTAATATTGTTCTTTTGTCAAGATAAATATGAGCGAACACGGTAAACATTGAGACTGGGAGTTTATGTCTGATAAATCCTATTGGTAAAGATGTTTTTCTTATCTGATTTGCACAATAGGTAATGTTCTTACAGAGCATAGAAAAGTGTAATTTTGCAATATTGAAACTATTTTCACACAGCATTGATCAAGGTTTGACTAAAAAGCTTGTCTTTCAAGCTTTATTTTTTTAATACATTTTAGGGGAATGTCTGAAGACACTGTTTTCAATAATATTTTATGATGGAAAATCTCCTAAAAGTCGGTCTGTGGGGTGAAAACGGACAAAAACGAGCATGAATGTCTTGGCAGCTTGAAGCTCTCCATGTCCAACTTGTGAAAATGTCAAAACACACGATTGGCTTCCATTGATTTATAAGGAGAAAACTCATACATGCAGGCCCAGGCCCCTGACCCTGGATTCAAACCAGGGACAACTCACTGGGAGGTGAGAGAACTAACCGCTGCACCCGAGAAACCTTTTCAGCTTTGACTCTGCAGCCACGAAGGAGAGGATAGCTTTTCTTTTTCCTGGGAACATTTTCTTTGGGTTGTTTCGTCTATGGCTGGAGACAAGACAAGAGCCGGGACGACTTTCAAAACGGAACGAAGCTGCTGTCCCACCAGTCACAAGTCTGGACACACCTTCTGGTGAAGGTGTCAATACAACTAGTTTTTTTTTTTAACCTTCAGCTCTTAAAGTAATGATGCTGATGGTCGTTCCTGATTGGCTCTCGTCTTATTATGAATTCTACCAGCTGTCAAAAGGGCTGTCAGCCGCGTACCAGCCTGACATCTGAACAACACAACCGACGGTCTCAAAGCCATTAAGAAAGCAGGAAACTCCATAAATGAACCCTGACAAGGCCCCGCTGGGAAGTGAAAACCATTCCAGGTGACGACGGCACTGAGTGAAGGCCGAGGGTTTGACACACTGTCCACTAAACAAAGGGTGCCGACTTTAAAGAATCTGAAATATAAAACACATTTAGGCTTATTTAACACTTTTTGCCATAAAAAAAATTCCTTTCGTGTTCATTTGTAGATGATGAACCTTCAGTGAAAATGTAGTCATGAAAGTAAAGGAAAAAACACTGATTGAGAAAATTTGTCCAAACCCCTGCGACAGCATGTGTTTTGTGGTCGAAGGGACAATTGTGTTGCCACAACTTCTTTAAAGTGGCTCTGGTTAATGATCGCTCTCTAATCTCTCCGGGAGAAGACTAAAACATATAATAACTCAGCCAGCAAAGTTTGCTGCATTTCAAAGGGAAAGTTTTCTGACGTTCATTCGGCTCCATGTGTTTCGCTTTATTTATTCTGACTCAGGAGAGATGGAATGCACAGTTAGCACACAACGAAACCCAGCATTTAGCTTTTTTAACAAAAAAAGTAAAAAAATGAGCCAGAGCTTCGATCTGGTTTGACTAGAATGAAAGACGAAAGAGGCATTCAAACGAAATAGTCAGAAAAGTAGAGCGGTGCTGCCGCTGCTCACATTAAAAGGTGTGACCCTGACTGAGTCATATCAGGCGGCGAGAGCCGCGGCGTCTGCAGGTTCGCCGCAGACAGATGTTCATCCGCTCGAAACAATGCGTCCGGCGGCTCTCCGGTGAAACCCTGCGGAGGGTGAGCCTTGTTATTGTTTATAAATAGAGCCGTGCGGAGCTCTGAGGAAGGCTAACTTTGTTTCCACTGACAGGGAGAGGAAGCGGCGGCTAATTCTGCTCCAGACGTGTGTGACACCCGACCATTGTCCCTCGGAGGGAGAGGGGGTGAGAGCCAGAGAGAGACATTGTTTATGAATGTGAGTGTCTTAGAGAGGGTGGGCTGTTTGTGAGGGTTGTGTATGTGTGACACCCGAGTATTGTCCTCCAGGAGGGTGGGGGGTCGGACCTGGTCTCATTGTTTGCCCCTGTCAGTCACTGTTTGATCCCCCGTGAGTTCTGTTGACTCGGTGCTCTCCGTCACCCCTCTTGACTCGCATTCTTCTCCGCCGTCCTTGCACGGAGAGCGTCACTCGCCGTGCACGTTGAGGAAGTGGAGGATGTGTCGGGGTCGACCCACTGACACTCATCTCTGTCTCGTCTTCCCATGGGAAGTGTCCGAGGGCCTCCCCCGTCTGTCTGTCCGTCATTCACACACACAGGCCTGAAAAGACAACTGCATCATTTTGAGAGGACTTTATTTCCTGTTCATTTAGCCCACAGTCCTCTGTGCCCAGTTTAAAACAAGCAGTCTAAAAGCAGGATTTTTGGATTGAGCATTGAGAGAAGTTGTTAGAATTTGCTGCATTAGTGAGTGTGGTTACATGGTGGTTTTAATTCTGAATAGGGTTATTCTGAATTAAGTAATTCAGAATTATATTCATGAGCGTCATGTTTACATGGGAAAAACGAAGAATTAAATCCTCTCTCACGCTGGGGTGTGCGAAGCGTTCTGATTGGACAGGGGGCGGCCGTGACGTACTGACGTCTCCCGGAAGTAAACTGCATTTTTCTCTTCTTTCTTTCTCCATTAACTTTAACACTGCAGCTTTGAAAATTGCGGCGTTGTCAAGCGCCCGTCGACCCGCTTGTTTCATTACATCTAATTTTTCTAAAACTGCCGTTAAATAAGTCGTCTCCACACGAGTCGAAACACGGACCGCGGGCCAGCATGCGCAGAACGACCGGAATAAAGTCGCGCCTAATTGGCATATGCTGCTTCCAAAGGAGAATAAACCCGTCTTTTCGAATATAAACGTAATTTTGAATAAAGTTTTCAGGCGTCTACATGGTCATTTTCGAGCAGAATTAGGCTTTATTCGGATTTAAAGAGGAATAAAAAAGTCCCATGTAAATGCACAGATTGACGACTATCAAGGCTGTATTTGACATTTAACAATCTAATGTACAACATATAACTTACTTTTATTTTATTTGATGTTAGTCTTTACATGTTTTTTTTTTCTGAATCTGCTGTTAGTGTGACTTTTTGTGTGAGACGCCTGGTAGAGAACCATCTGTCTCGTCTCTGCTGGACTGATTCGGCTGGAGTCTGGCTGTGAGGGCTCCGAGGCACCTGCAGCCGCGACTGATGAACATGTGTTTCAAGCATCATGTCTACTTTTCTTGCCTGCAGGAAACCCAGACAACCTTAACGCGCCCCCCTTCATCTGCGGCTCTCTGATCTTCATCTAATCCTCAGTCTGGTACATTTGATATCTAAATTCAACAGGTGGATGAGATGCAGGACTCGGGACTCGGCTGCCATTTGTTGCATCCTGTCAAGCCGAATCCAGAAGAACCTGCTGGTCACAATGGAGGCGGCCTGCCTTCAGTGCGGAGGTACGATGGGAAGCGGATCGAGCGACTGGATTCTGAGTGTGACTTATGTCTGGGGTTGGAGAAACTCCTGGTGGGTGGTCGGTGTGAGAGGACGGAGTGAGAAAAAGAGAGAAAGTCACGGAGAACAAAGGCAGTGATTTAACTTTCATCTCAGCTTGAGGTAATTATTCGCTTTGAGACTGACCCGGTCACACTTTCAAACTGGCCTTGTGCCCTTTGGCAAACAGTGATTTTTCCCTGTTTTGACGTCTTACATGATTCTGGAACGTATCGGACAGGAGTGGCAGCAGAGATTAGAGAGATGGGAACCTGCTGGCATGCGACAGGAGTCACGAGTGGCGTAAGAACTTCATGCTTCATGCCTGAGGACCGACTCCACGCCGGATCCTTTGATACGGCTGCGGCATGATCTCCCGGCCTGACAGGAAGGTATGCTAAAATGTGGGGCGAAAAACAACATTGGTTTCACGCATTTGTCAGGAGGTGCATGTGCACGAACGCACTCCTGCTGCCCGCAGACGTCTAATCGCTCATCTTTAAACACTAATTCGATAACGAGCCTGAACAGTCGAAACATGTTTTAACGTTTGACATTTGGCCTTCACGGGGAAAAGGAGGGGGGGGGGGGGCGACAAAAGCAGCCTCCTTTCAGCGTCTTGGGGGGAAACTGTAGCGACCCCCCCTCCCCCCTCGTCTTTCTCCACTACAGCAGCGAGGGGTTGCCGGTCCTTTGACCCTCGTAATGATGGAGGGTCAAGAGTCAGGTTGTGTGAAGGAACCGTCTGCGCCTGCAGAGCGCGTGAGGAGCGCCTGGGAACCAGAGCTCGCCGTGTGATCCTGTGAAATTGATCTCTCCGGCGGGGACCAGCGGTGTGTATTTATATTTATGTGCGGTTCTTGTGTGTGTGTGTGTGTGTGTGTGGGAGGAGAGTGACTGCGACAGGAGACGCGCCAGCGGAAACAGTAGGTCCCAGAGGTTGTCCTCCCGTCATGCCGTGACCAGAGCTCCCTGTCTGGCCGCCCGTGAGCGGCGGGAATGAGATGATACGGTGGAGGAGTGAGGTGGAGCACATGTTCAGAATCAGCCTGTCGCTGCGTTCACGCCGCTTAAAGCATCAAAACAATAGCATGAAGCCAAACGATGGAAACACATCCACATACAACAGCATACCAATTCAGGGGTTTTCAAGGTTTTCTCCAGGTTCTATCAAACCTTGAAGACCCCGGTCTCTGCCACACACACACACCCAAAAAGGGTCACGGACCCTAGGCTGGGAACCACATTTTAAACCAATTGAAAAGCCTGGACTGGAGCTTTATGTCTGGTCAGTTTTGAAGTGATTTTCTTCTTTGTCATTGAGATTTCAGTGACTCACTCTGAAGTTCACAGTCTAAAAAAGTGATTTCCGCCCCTTTTGTCAGCCAACAATGACACATTTTAACAGAGCAGGGTTTGTTACGTATTTTGTAACAGAACTTTTCTGACTCCTGAAAAAAAAAGTGTCTCAAGCTGAATGGCGCCATCTTTAAGCACTTTAAATGCCACTTAATGAAATACTTCGATTAAAAAAAAGTCTTAACTCCAAATTTGTAAACAGATTTTTCTATCGAAACGATTGTACGACGTGATCTAAAATAAATGGTTAAAAGAAATGTTTGAAGTTTGGGTAGCACGAAATAAAACGTCTCTGGAGAACACAGTTTCCTTTGTGAGACTCGCGGATCAAAGCTCGGTCATTTCATGCACCTCTGGAAAGGAAATATGTCCTATAAAACGCCGTTCAAGTGCACTGTAAAATACCGCCGATATGTGAGGCCCGAGAACGCAACCAGAGGGACTGAAAACATCTCCTGTTTTATTGTAAATCTGCTTCGTGGAAGCAGCAGGCGTAGTTTTTATTTCCTTTATGTGTTTGCAGGCGACACGTCGGTGTTTGGTTATGACAGGTTTCACAGTGTGAGAGTCAAGGTGTTTGGCATGTCGAGGCACGGAGGAGACTTTTATGAATTAATCCAATTTATAAAGCCAAAACAATTTTTTTTTTTTATTCTAAAGTAAAGCTGTCTGTGTTGCTGACAGGTGTTTGGCCAGTTTCCAGGTTTTTAATCATTACTGCGGTTTGACTAATCAAGCAAAACCAGAGTTTATTTGGAGTTTTTAATTGGCCTCAATCCAGCATTTAGAGGTGGATCCAGGACTCAGATGGCAGCTTTGATACTCTTATAAACGCAGCCCATTAACACTGTTATAATACAACAGTTTTTTTTTTTTTTTTTACATATAATTAGAAACTGACAACTGTGCACACACCCGTTTGAGGCCAGGTGTTTTTTCTTATGTCTGTTAATAAATAGTAAGAAATCTTAATATAAGGGAGGAGGAGCAATTAATGCATCCATTTATGGTAAAGTCAAACAAATTCATGCTGCTTGTAGTATCAAAAGAAAAGCAAAACATGCACATGCATGCCATGGAACAATGTCCAGGAGGTGTTAATGACTAAACCAGCAGACGGCCGGTGAACAGTGACGCAGTCAGGAACACAACAGAGCAGCTACTGGTGCTGTTTACAGAGCCAAATATCTCATGCTGCTTCAATAAAGAAGTCAGACGAATGTAACGGCACACATGATGCAACGCTCCGCTGAAAGGCTGCAGAACCAAACCAAAAGCACACTGCTGCTGCTCCGTCCGCTGATAAATATCAAGAATATATAGGAGAAAAAAAGAAAGCTATAGAAGAGCACTGTGGATATAGCTTCACTGTAACATTTCCTGGTTCTGTTTTTACTCTTTGTTGAGGAGATAAATTGAATACATGTACTGTTGGTTAAAAGCAATTTCAATAAAATGTGGAAAAAATGTGGCTTGGTAATGATAGAATGCAAAACATTTAATGACTATGGTGAATGTAATAAAAGTGGGGCTCGCAGCATATTTCAGATCAGAATTATTATTTTCCATTTGCAACTTCAAAGCCTAAAGTGAAGCAAAGTCCCGCAAATGTTCAATCTACATCTGAACATCTGCGTCACAGCTGGCATGAAAACATAATGTGATATGACTGAAGACCTGAAAAAAAAGGAAAGAAACCAGAGTGCAGTGGATTGGGTTGTTTAATCAATAATATTTCCCCAAAGAATCTGCTTCTGCTCTGAAAAGTGTTCAGAAATCTCGTCCTGCAGTCGTCCCGATGCTCCATGTTGTCTCATCCAATTGCAGCGCTGCTCCGATACATCTGAGAAGGAAGCCGTGCACGCTAAAGGCCGCCAGCCACATGCAGAGAGGTTGTTTTTGCCAGCGCGTCTGTGAGCCAGACCCCTCCAGTGAAGGCACGGCCGCCCTTTCATCTCCAGCATCTGCTATTCTTCTTAGAGCCGCGCTCTCGGGCCAAGCCTCCGCTGTCTGTCTGCTCGGCCCATTTAGATGCGACCACTTCAGTCATATCTGCAGGCCTGTTATGGCAGCTACAAAACCAATCCCTCCTTGTGCTTATTCAATCACAGAGGGATCTTGGGAGCTCTTTTGTCTGTCTGCTCGCTCTCAGAGGCTTTGTGCAGACATTTTGAAACAATCACATCTATTAGTTGGGACTTGTGATGTCTGATCCCCTCGCTGTACATGGGGCCGGCGCGAAGATGTGGCACCGCCCCGTGTAGAAATTCCTTGAGGTCTGCTTAAATGAAAGAAACAATATTTGTCAAGAAAAAAAAAAAAAAAAAAAAAGGCCATATTTTTGAAGCGATGCCAGATATGTCTGACCGCATTGATATCAAGTGTGTCGTGAAGTGAAGGATGGTGGTGGAAACTGGTTATCTAACCAGGAATGTCCCCGACGGATTGAAAACCTATTTTTCAAAACAGATGTGGCCAAGATAAGCAGCGGCAATTACACTAATTAAATAAGCATTAAAATACGCACAAAAAAATAGAAAAAAAAATTAAAATATATGCAAATTCTTTACAGAACTAATGAACAAATTAAATTAAATTCATATAACAGTGTTCAGTGAGATCAGACAGTGGACATATAGAGAAAACAAGCCTGTTCGACAACCCCATTTCCTATTTCAAAAGGTTTATTATCAATGCAAAAGCAATCAGATTTACTGATATTAACAGGATGCAGTGATATTTCTGCAGTCTGTGGAGATATTGACAACCCAGATGGGGGAAAATCTCACTCTGATTAAATCTATTATCAGTTGATCAGAACAATAATTTTCAAAATAAAAGTTTAACGGCAGGAGAAATACTTGGATTTGAGATAAAAATTGTGAAAAAATTGTAAAACTTGTGATGGGTTCCCAAGACAGCTGATGATTTATTGTTGTAATAATTCTTATCAATCACGAATTTGTGCCGACCTCAGTTATTGAGAAGTGTTGCTGTGTAAGAAGTGGCAAAGTAACAGTTTTTAAATTAAAGAGAAACTCACAGGTAGTGGGAAGCGAGACGCTCGCTTATCAGGCCGAGCGTTGACGACTCCGACGACTCCGTCATTACGTCACTCAGACGCCACTTTCAAAACATTAATTAGACAGACTTCCCCGGCTTGTTTGCTTTTGGACTTGTGAGTGACGTGTGTATGCATTTGTGTTCTCGTGTGTGTGTGTGTGTGTGTGTGTGTGTGTGGGTGTGTGTGAGTGTGTGTGCCAACAGGCGCTTGTGCGTCTGTGCATTGTGTGTGGTTGCTGTGATATGAACACAGGCTTACTCACCAAGGGTGTGTGTGTGTGTGTGTGTGTGTGTGTGTGTGTGTGTGTGTGTGTGTGTGTGTGTGTGTGTGTGTGTGTGTGTGTGTGTGTGTGTGTGTGTGTGACAAAGTGGTTAGCTCAGCGCTGATTGCTGTTTATTTGGTCTGTGGGTTGACACAGAGCCTAACAGTCAGGAGCACAACTGACAGCTCTGTTTTCATTGAGTCCCTGCGGCAGCAGCAACACTAACAGTGGGGTCGCGGTCTTACCTCTGCCCCTCCACCTCCACCCCCACCCCACCACCCCCACCCCAAATCCAAGGACCCCCACACCGAACTTCCTGTCTGTGCCTCGAAATAACATACAGTTGATCATGATGACTGAACAAAATATTTTCGAAACTTCAGAGGTAAAATAGACACAGATCCAGTTTTTTAGAAGAAGTGGAAGAAGGTAAGTCATGGTCTCTGATAGTGAGAGTGAGAAGAAGAATTTACAGGTGTTACATTGAATTTTCGCTCCCAAAATAACAATTTTCTCAATAATTATCAACACAGATATGAGGATGTGTAAACCTATATGACATTAAACCTATACTGTCTCACGTCATCATAAGGAATCTAAAAAGGATTAACCTTGCATAATAAGTATTAAATACATTAAGTGTGTTTGAAAATGGAAATTCTGTCTTCTGCACCAGGCTTATTTTTTTGTTTGTTTTTCAGTCGTGTTCACTGACTTAAACACTTTTCTGAACCAAAGGCCCAAAACAGCGTTTCTCCTTCTTGTGAGAAGCAAAAAGCACAATTATGTCACGTCTAAGTTGTATAAATTCCAGAAATCATGCACATGCAACACAGACCTCACTGTTTACAGAAACAATTGAGTGATTGTCCTCAAGTTATTATTCTGTGAGCAGCGGCAAGAAACGTGAAAGTTACACGTATCGCCTCTTAATAAAGGGTTAACTGAAAAAACAAAACAAAGAAATCTTGAGTTTCTATTGTTTTCAAATGAGACTTGTGGTATTTTGATACTGGACTCTGTCTCTGTGATATATTTAGATGATGGACATTTTCACTAATCCAAGAAACTATAGAATTTTAAAAGTGTTTTGTGTGTGGTTTTGGTCAACTTTACATTTTGAAACCGCCATTTTGAAACAATGGATTTACATACCATTTTTAACACAAAAAGTCACACAAGTCACATTTTTTGGGGGTGTTTTTTTTGCCTTCAATAAAAGCTGAAGATTGACCTTTTCAGTCGTTTTTCCAACAGGTGCTCTATGTTGAATTAGGGCTTATTTTAACTTTAGTTTCTCAGTCTGATCTGGGGCTTCTGTTGGGAACCTGGACAGCTGAGCTGAAGACAGAGAGCAGAAGCCAGGCCTTAAAAGACAATTGTCTGCTTTTATTATTCAGTTTTTCTGAATAAATGTGCAAAACAGGACAGTTTCATTCTTTCTAATACAGTAAAAGGATGAACACACGCACACACACACACACACACACACACACACACACACACACACAGACATGTACAAGATGGTATGGTACATGGGCACTTAGTCAACCATGTAATGTGACCCTGTCCCAAAGAAAACACACGTACGCACACACACAGACTTATAAAGAGGTCACCGCTTTGCCGTCTGGTGGTCATACTTTCTCAAACCACACACACACACACACACACACACACACACACACACACACACACACACACACACACTGAGAGGTCTCCCTTTGTCCAGCTGACATCTTCCTCTACTGAGTAGCAATGAGAGTATCGGGGGAGGAGAGGGTGGACCAGGATGACAAGATGAGACGACTGTATGTTGTGTGTGTGTGTGTGTGTGTGTGTGTGTGTGTGTGTGTGTGTGTGTGTGTGTGTGTGTGTTGAAACGGCTGCTCTCAGCCGTCCACACAGCTGTCTGCCGAACACACTCGCACACGCGCGCGCACACACACCGGGCGGCTGTGAGAGATCCCCCCCACGACTGCTTCCCAGGCCTGTGAGCGAGCGGGGAGGGAAGGAGGGGAAACGGCTGGAAAGGATTACGCACACAATCGCACACTTGCACACCAACAACCGCACACCAAACATGACGCATACAGAGGATTCGCAGAGGATTCAGACCCCTTCGGCTCAGGGACATTTTATTCTGCTGTGTATTTAATTCTGAGCACGTAAAACAGTGATCACAAGAAGAAACAACAAATCATTAAGATGAAATGAAAATACAGTTTTAGAGCTGCAGAGATTTCAAGAAGCGCTCTGTGGAGCAGGATCTAGTCGGAATAAATTGTTCTCGTGCTGAAGGATGTGCAGCTTCTTCCAATCTCTCAGGCGGATCCTCTTAAGATCCCTGTTTGCACAATAAAGTGACTAAACTCCCAACGGTGACCCTCCCTGTAGATTGTTTTCAAGCCGGACCAGTCAAGAACCGTCACTGCCTTGGCTCCTGATCATTGTTGGATTTCAGCTAAAGCCAATTTGCATCAGTTCTGCAGGACCCTGCGAGTCTAATATTACTGATCGGTTACCTCCACAGCATGATGGATAAAAAAAATATATATATTCAGCTGAGGGTTTGACTGATTGTCTGTTAGAGAGAAAGATGGAAGATATAAAAAAATCTACCAGGGTTTGTGAAAATGTGTGAGATTCCACTGCTTTGAAGAATCAGTGAATCATTAGGTGGACAAACTTATAATTTAAGTTTTTTATGCCATCGGTTTCTGTATTGGCTATATGGTAATATTGTGAACGTGACTGTTTCTCTATTTAATCTGCATGAACTGGATGGATAAAGAAAAAAATATATACAATGTCCATATTTTACGATTTAAGTGTGAGGAATTGACTGAGTGGGAAGTTCGAGTGTCAGCCCAGAGCCAGCGGACTCCTCACTCTGTCACGAGGAAATTGTTCATAGCTAACAGGAAACGGGGACACAGTCTCAACAGGAAGCAATGCGCAGCCACTTCGGAGAGACTAAACCTCTCGAGTGCTCACGGGTCAAAAAGTTTTGCACTTTTTTTTCAATAGACACATATGTTAAACGGACACATTATGCTGCATTAATTGTATTTTCATTCACAAAATTATGTGTTACCTGAACATCAACGAACAGTTTTGCTCTACAACCGGTCAGAGGCCTTACGGAGGGTGCAGGTCTCCTCTGCTGGAAATGTTTGGATTGAAGAAACTGTGCTATTTTAGTTATTTGTTGAGGCCTTCATGGTATTTTGGACATGCCATGTGAAAACATGTGGCGGACTCAGGAATATTCCCCGTGTTTGTGTTTTTATCAGCCGCTTTACGCTGTGTTTGTTATCCCTGCAGATGGAAATAGACAGAAGTCAGACTTTCACAGGCACAGGAAAGACTTCGCTGGAAGCCGGGGAGCAGCAGGCGTCGCGATCTGGAGACCGAGGCCGGCGAAGTTGATCAAGTTCGGCAACTACGAATACTCATGTATTCACTGGGTTTTAATGAAAGACTACTGCTAGAAACAAAGGAAAGAGAAACAAAGAGAAAGCGAATTAAAGCGACTTAACAGGATGAGGGAAATCAAAGTTGTGACATCCAGACCCCAGATTTAAAGCTTGGTGTTCACCACACATATTTGCTTTGTAGCTTTTTAGCAATTCTCATGAATATTTGCAAGCATGTTGTTTAGGCGACGGCGGGCCGCCCTCTGTGTGTGTGTTTGTGTGTGTGTGATGTGTGTGTGTGAGCACTGTTGTGGTTATCGACGCATACTTCTTACGAGGCACGGCATCATGAGTCGGGCACAAGTTGAGAGGGGCGGCGGCGTGTTTGTTGTGTGTGTCGGGAGTGTGGGAGCGAGACAGAGGGAAGAGGCAGACACCGACGCAGGAGGGAAAACCAGGAAGCAAGAAATACACGCCGCGAAATTAAAGGGGAGCAGAGAACGTTAAAGGGAGAGAGAGAGAGAGAAAGAGAGAGAGACACGTCAAAACATAGCAGAAGCATGTGTGTGGATGAAAGCACAAAAAAAACACACACACACATGTGTGTGTGATACAGTGGCAACCCGATCCGGTGGGAATGCGGGGTGATCGTTGGCCGCACGGAGCCATAAACACAACAACAGGAAACCCCGGCGCAATCACAGTCCTAACCCAAACCGTGCTGATCAGGAAAACACACACATTCACGAGTGTAACTAATATGCATATATATATATACACACACACACACACACACACACACGCTGTGTATATATGGATTGTTATACATGATCACCACTCTGTTGCGTCTGGTGAAAATCACGTTTTCGCGAACGTAAAGCCTCCAGATGGTGTTTTTGTTGACACTGAAGGTATCAGTAAAACGTCCACCGGCTGCAGATTTCACTCGCTTTCTGCCAAAATGTAAGATACACTTGAAACAATCACCGCAGGCGAAAATCTGAAGAGTGAGGCAGCAGAAACTCACTGTCAGCTTCAGGGAAATATGGTAGTTTTGTTTATCCGTGGAAGATGCCCAAACATAAACCTCGACCAGAAACCAGGGGCGCGAACCAGAATCCCTGGAGGAGACATCTCGCTCTCCTTACACCCACTGTCCACCACAACAGACTAATATCTGTGTAATTTAGAAGTGTAGCGCTTCAAAATTTAAATAAAGATTGCCTTGGATCATAATTTGTGCAGTCAGTGCGTTTCTGCTCAGAACATAATTGGAAAGACAAATACACAGATGGAATATCCACACTGAGGCTGGGAAGAGGTTATTGTGGATGGAAGCACTGCACATCGCTGACAGGTTTATTTTAGCTCATGTCTGTGAAGCTAAAGAGAAGAAGATACTGTACAGTCCTCTTTTTTTTATATTTTACGATGGAAATCTAATAATATTAGAATTGTCTTAATGTGTGTAAAAATTCTGCTCATCCATAATGTGATGTTTGCATTAAAAGACAGAATTTTATTTTTATTTTATAAAAAAAGTCATATTGGGTCCAATAAAACAAAAGCTCTTGTGATCGCCGTATTCCCATTTTCAGTAAATGCTCTATTCTGAACTCTCGCCAGCCCGAGCAGAGCAATTCATCTCGGTGTCGGTCTGCTTCTGAACACACTCAGGAGAGATTTCAGCGAAGATCGATCAACGTGTTGTATCCTCATCTGTGTTTGGGTTTACAATGGAGAGTTTTATTATTGATGACAGCATAAAACAACAGATGTCTATCATGTGTCCGATGTAAGAGACACTGTTGTCAAAGCTATTCTGACTGAAAAAAAAAGTTTTTATTTTCTAAACTTTTGGTCACTCCACAGGTGGTTCCAGAGACTTTTTCCCCCTCACAAATATCTTAAGCTCACTCCAACTATTTCTCGGTGCTACTAGCAAACACCCTATATAGGCAGAGCAGCTCTGATCATTGATCACTGCGTTAACATAATTGATCAATGTCGATTCTGCCCAATAAGATTTGAGCTCAGTCTCTGGTGACTGCAGATCGCGCCCTTAAATAACCTTTGGTAAACTAGTTGATTAAAAAAACAAAAAGAAGAAGACTAATGTATTTTAAAATGAGTTTTAATGGTCTGTCATACTCCGTCTATAATTACACATATAAACATATCAATGTGCAGCGAAGCAGCGAGGCTCTTTTTCCCACACTGCCGATGATACAGAGCCGCTGTCAGACCGGCGTTTGGCCTCAAATGACCGTCTGAGCTACTGACAGAAATTAGGCTTAATTTCTGTAATGTGTTGTTTCACCAAAGTGGACCGTGTTGAGGCTCAGCTGAGTTCCCACACCGATTCACAGGAATTCTTCAAAGTGTGTGTGTGGTGTGTGTGAGTGTGAGTGTGTGTGTGTGGTGTGTGTGTGTTCATGGGTGTGGGATCAGAGGCAGCAGCTGCTGGGTTTTGCCGAGCTGATGTGTCCCTCATGTCCTTCAGGAGCTGTCGTCATGCTTCCTGCATGTCGGCCAGCCGTGCATGATGTCACTTCCTGTGCTGGACGGCGTTGTGTGTTTTTGAGCCGGAGGGTGTGGACCGTGAAGGTCCCAGCTGCAGAGGACTGTCTGTCCGTCCGTCTCAAGTGAATTAGTCTGACGAAGGAGTTGCATCATTAATGAATTTATCTGAAAAGCAGACATACTGTGTGTGTGTGTGTGTGTGTGTGTGTGTGTGTGTGTGTGTGTGTGTAGGATTTTATATAGATCTCAGTGTATTTTGCTTTCATGCTTCTCCAGCTTTGAAAGTGCTTCTTCCTGGTCTACGGTTTCTCTCCCTGCCAGGATGTTCTAAGCAGATTGTTTATTATTATTTTGTTATCCATGCTATTCTTTACTTTCTAAACTTTCGCCCAAATCCAACAGGCTGCTCGGTTAGGGTAATAGTTAGTGCGAACTGGAAAATTACATAAAACCTGAGTAAAATATTGCCAGATATCGTTTGAATTTTCAAAATCATCTGTGAAAAACATCAAACCAGTTTTGTGGTTCGAGCTCGATGATACTGAACTCAGCTAAAAACCTACTGAAGCAGCCAGATATCATAATCTCTACATGAAACTCATCCGTTCACCAGCCCATCTGTGGCTCTCTGTGACGGCGCCGGGTGTATCTTCCCTCCTCTTCTCCCCTCATCCCTCCGTTTCTGTCCGTGTGACCCCGTTTCTCACTCTATGGTTGGCAGTCCAGCAGCTGGGACACGTGGTTCATTGACTGGAAAGCTCTGGCAACACACTCTGTCTTTCCTCTCACACCATTTATTATCTGTATTGGGAGACTCCCAGGTCTCACACACACACACACACACACACACACACACACACACACACACACACACACGGGGCAGAAACTCACACACAGAAGCGCACAAGCAGCACTTTTCCTCTTAGTGTGAGAACTTCGGCGAAGTCTCTTCACCCGAGTCACACAGATGTTCCTCTTGGCACCTCGGCAGGTTGTGGTGGGGCGGCTCAGGGGGCCTTTCTGGGGTCTGGGGGGCCACCGAGGGCCAAACAGGGCCCCAGAGTCTGGATGAGAGCTTCCTTTGTGGGACACAAAGCATTGTTTGTGCTGGGAAAGGCCATGGGGATGGGAACACCGCCCAGAGCTGGACACTGAGCAGCGATTCTGGCTTTTCGTGTGTGTGCGTTTGTGCGTGTGTGTGTGTGTGTGTGTGTGTGTGTGTGTGTGTGTGTTAATGGGGATTGAGAGACAGGCAGTGAGTGTGAGTGTGGGAGAGAGAAAGAGAAAGTGTGTCCTCGCATGCAGTGTGTGAGCGAAAGTCTGAGAAGGTGACAGAGCAGCTGGAGGGACGGCGTCGGAGCCGTGCGAGCCCAGCGTCCTCACATAACCACGACGCCGAGCACAGCTTGGGGAGACGGTTACGCGACTTGCCGGCACTCTTGTGAGCGAGCTGCTGGACAGTCAGATGATCAGCTTCATCGTTGAGTGTCTGAACTGGGCCGCTCACTTCACTGCATCTTGTTCTCAGTCAAAATCTAATAAAATGAAGTAAAAACTCTCTGATCTTTTTGCACTCGCAAAGGAATACATGGAATACATGTGAGCGACGTTCATTTTCAAACACACACTGCATCACATCAACGTCCAATCAGCAACAGTGAGCCATGACAGGCAGCCGCACCCTGCTTTTCTTTCAAACGTGATAAGATACGGTACTGATGAAGGACCAGGAAGCAAGGCCCACTATTTTAAGACTTTGGGAACTGTCGCTTGTAAAGAAAAAAAATAAATGTGTGGTGAGAGCCAAAAGAGTGAGCTCGCATGTGTGCGTGAGCGTGAGTAACGGGGCGGAGTGGGGGGGTTTCGGGGACGGTGGGAATGGACGAGGAATGTCAGAAAGCCTACAGAAGGGGAAAGAATGAAAACAAAAAAAGCAAAGAAGTGGTTTATGCCCACAGAACAAAGATGGAGAGGTTTTTATATATATATAATTGGCCTTTTCCTTCGGGTCCCAGACTCACTGGCTGAGAGGAGACAGAGGGACAGAGGAGTGTGTGTAGTCCTGAGGCACAGACACACAGACACACACATGCACACAAACACACAGACGCACACCGCGCAGACGATCCGAGAGTTTGAGGCTGAGGTGGTGTGTAAACCGCGATAAACCGTCTCTGTCTAATTACTGTCACCACAGCTCTTTGACAGGGCAACTGACTTTACAACAAAATACACACACACACACACACACACACACACACACTGCTCACTGTCACAGACACCTCTAAAAACACTCCAGTGCAGCAGCATGTGTGAACATCACAGCAGGCTGGCCCAAGGCCTCGCAGCTCTCTGTGGGCAGCGGAGCTTATGAAAGACAAGCGTGACCCCAACGCTCCAACGAGGTGTGTGTGTGTGTGTGTGTGTGTGTGTGTGTGTGTGTGTGTGTGTGTGTCCACTCTGTAAACCACTTTGGAAAGCCCCGCTCCTTAAAAGCCATGTGGCTCTGCTGTCTCATAGTTTATTCAGTTATTTTTGGGAGTCTCAGATATTTCAGGGCTTTAGAATATAAAAAAAAAAGTGAACCTGAGTGAGTTCATGTGAAGGTTTATCGTCTCGAACAGACATTGATGGTGCCATTTTCAGAAATCTGCTCTTGAGACAATACACTGACTAAATCAGCAAAGACACAACATCATTGGGTCAATTATGTGGGTTTGAATTGCAAATGATTTGTTCGACAACAAAAAACAGCAAAGAAGGAAGAAAAGGTGCTCCGTTTCATTTCATAATCTGATTGAACCAACGGCATATTGCACCTGAAGCTGGTGCAGTTTGGGAACTGCGTGAATGCAACATCACAAAGGCTGTATGTTTAATATTTAGTCAGGGTTAATTGATTACCTGAGGTCTCACTATGTGATCTAGGACCACAGTTTTGTCTGTAGATTGAATATTTTCCTAATTTTCTGTCCTCAGACAGCTATAAATCACTCTTTAAAGAAGTCTCTGGTGATGAGTCTGTGTTTCCTTTCCAGGAAAACTCACGCAGGACCAATGTATTTTTTCAGGGCTATTTTTACTGCAAATGAATACTCTTAGGACTCGGTAGGGTATTTTTGGGAACGGCGACTGTGTGGCGACTGACTTGAAATAAACTGCAGAGCCCATGTTCGTGTCCTGCGTGACAGAACTGCAGGTCAATGATTATTGAGGAGCGATGCAGTTCAGGTTATTCACTTACATTCACACAGAGGGTTCAGCCACTCTCGTCGCAGTACAAATATTTGCCAGGAGCGCTTCGGGTTGCGAGACGTGCACGCTTCTTACACACTTCTAACCGCATCGTTCTCAGTAGGTGTGTTTGTGTTTTCATGGACTTCCTGAGGCAAACACGAGCAGTGTGCCTTCAGCTACACCACAGCGGGGCAGTTGTGTTCAGTAAAATATTTTTACTTTTTCTTACGACAGAACAGAACATGCACAAATAAACTGATGAGGAAGACGGTTTAAGAGTTCCCTTACAGAACACGATCTTCTAATAAAATGTGTTATTGTAGCCCGACAGTGCACAGGAGGATGGGAAATGTACAACCATCAGTCAGTCTATCTGTGTCTCAGACACACACACACACACACGCACACACACGGGTTCAGTCAGACGGTAGCTCAGCGCATGCTGTCAGAGCGCCGGCCTCAGCGGCTCCGGTTGCAGTGTCTCGTTTCCACATGATGAGAGTGTAATCCTTGCAGGTTCCTGCCTGCTGCTTTGTTTTCCTCTCCGTCTGACTCATTCCCTCCAACCTGTGGGAAGGAAGGAGGACGGACTCCGTCGCTGTCATAACATGGGATTACTGTCTACAATACACTTTCACAAAGGGATGGGAAAGATGCCCCGGAGTTTCTGCCTTTGTCCTCTCAGTTTTCTCAGATTGCACTTTTGGTTGATCAGCCATTATTCTTCAGCTTCATCCTTCTGCGATTTACTCTGTCATTCTTAGAGAGAGACAATAAAACTGAATCCAATCCTCAAACAAAACCATCAGCAAGTGATTTCTCCTCAATTATCTGATGCCCAGACAAGTTTCCTTTTTTTTCTTTATTCACTTGAAATATTCAAAAAACCCATTCACCTTTTTTGAGAGTGTAAATCACAGCAAAGGCACGCCCTCAGTGCTTTTGATTATAGGCCTTTGAACCGAGTCTTGCACTGAAGGCATTTCACGGGTGAAAATGATCACATCCTCTAATAATAGAGCGCATAAAGATCAGATCATCCCTTAAATTTCCTGCAGGAACTCTGCGGTGTGTTAACGCAGCGCCACAGGCTCCAAGCATCTCCGAATGTTTGGGGTTGTCTTTTTGATGTATGACAGTGAACTTTGCACGCACTCCTGGCTAAATGTTACTGAGCGAGACCCGGCTTTGGGTTTCTGGGGGGGGGGGGGGGGGGGGGGGGGGGATTTATCAGGGCGCTGAGTTTTGAGGAAAATGGGTTGACAGAAGTTCTGTTGTTACAACTTATTGAACAAATGTCCTTTAGCTAAAATTTGTGTGATAAATGTAAATTGACCATTGTTTGTCTGGTGCAGCAAAGCATCTTTAAGAAGTGTGAACAAACTAAATATCCGATTTTTTTTTTTTTTTTTTTTTTGCAACTTAATGCCAGTAAAAAGAAAGAAAGACAAACTGGAGTAGCAAGTAACTTTTTCTCAGGGCTCTACCATTCACACCCTCAGCCTCAGCAACACCCCCCCCCATTACTCTGCCATTATCTGTGTGAAGCTGAGGTCTTATCAGCAGGCACCTGCACCGCTGCTTTGCTTCAGCAGGCTAAATCCAGCTGGATCAGAGTTAAACACTGTGGGATTACAACACGGTTTAACACTGGAGCATTGAGACTTAGGCCTGAATGCCTGTGTGAAGCTGCCTTCCAACACGTTAACAATCGGGCTGTTTTGTAGCCGTCCGACGTGACGTGCGGTGAGGCTTAGCTACCAAAAGCCACCTGTCTTCTAAAGCCTTAGCTTTTGATAGCACGACAAAGCGTCCATTTACCCATTCACGCCCATGATTTCGGTTCTTAATATCCCATCAAAGGGCGCTGGAGTAAATAAAGCATATTTTATTTAATGATCCAACTGTAGCTTCGAGCAATACATGCGTTTTTATTGGAGGCCTGACTTGGGCTTCAGCGCGCTGGCAGCTCCAAAGAAAACACTTCCAACCACTTTCAAGATCCTACATGCAGCTACAACGGCGTGGAGGTGAGCTGCAGAGGCTCCGTGGTTTTGCCCTGTGGGAAGAGTGGCGACATCAAACAGTACACACACACACACACACACACATGCACACACACAGCCAAAGAAGCTTAACAAAATACACAGAGAAGCTTGAAAATCGTCTCATGCCGGAGCAACACGCCGCAGTTCACCTGGCGAGAAACGCCGTGCCAATAACGAAGTCTCGGCCGCACCTGCGCCGGTTGTTCACCCTCAAAGTCTTCCATGACAGAACGGAAGGAGAGGTGAAAAGAGATCAAGTGCTCCGTGTCAGGACGGAGTTTGACGTGCGGGTTTTTTTGAACTTTCGGGGGGGTTTGAAATTATTTTTGTGCGCCGGGAGCTGAGATGTGTCCACCTCAAACACGGCTGGCAAGAAAAAACAAATGAAGGTCGGCGTATTTTCATGTGGAAGAAAAGGAGGAAGCTTTGAATTCCGAATGCCAACGGTTCAAAGAGCGGCGGCGAAGGTTGGAGGGGTACGTGTACGCACGCATGCGGAGGCGCGCACACACACACACAGTCATTCAATTTAAACAAACAAGAGGCCTCATGGACGGACCCTCACAAGGCCACGTTCACGGTTACTGAGGCTACCAATCGCCTTGCACAAACATATACATGTTCAAACAATCGCACTTTGAGCAAGCCATTGTTGTATTGCATTCACACACATGCGCACACTCACCCCGGTCCGGCGTGCACGAGGCCCCCTCGCCGCCTCTCGTCTCCCGGCCACATGCAGCCAGCAATGCGTACAGTCGCACAGGAGAGGCCTTGTCTGCCAGGGGTCGTAGCAACAACTGCGGCGGTGGCTGCGTGGTGACCTCTGACCCCTGGCAGCATGGGAAAGTGGGTGCGCTCAGCTGTCGGGACCCCGGTCGGCCAGTTATCCCTCCAGTAATGGTTAAATAACGATTAGGCGGCGATGGGGGAAGACACCCACATCGCCGGGCGAGGAATGCTGTAAATGCAAGAACAAAGAGAACATAAACATTTATGAAACACACACACACACACGCACACACACACACACACACACACACACGTGATCCTTACCTCTACTCTGACGATGAGTTGATGCTGATGAAAGAAAGACGAAATTTTCAGATTGTTTTTTATTTCTTGTTCCTTGTAAGTCGGTCCAGGATCCTGCTTTATTCGTCCAACTATGACAAACTCTCCACTCTCCTGACCGTCACGGACATTAGCAGCAGCTTCCCTGGCTGGTGCAGTTTTTTTGAATTACAGTAGATGGCATTACATTTTATACATAAGCGCGCACACACACACACACACACACACACCATCACACACACATACTCTGCATACTTTTTGCAGCCATTAGGACCTAAGAATAATTCTGCCCGTGTCGTTTGGTTCTCACAGTCCTCAGTCACAGTCGGAATGCTAAGTATCCAGCAACCCCCCACCGCCGCCACCCGGGTGAGCCGGCCCGTGGTTAGGCCCATGATTTAAAACAACTCTGGTCGTTCCCATGTCGCAACGCTGTGACAGGGGGGGGGCGTTCGGAGGTACTGTCTATGCCACCGCTCTCCGTGCGGCTGTTTGTTTGTTGTTGTTTTTAAGGTGGATTCAACAAGCTGCACCACTGAAGTCTGAGTTTGGCCTCTCTACGTGTAGTTTGCATGTTCTCCCTGTGGATGTGTGGGTTTTCTTAGGGTTTCTTCCCAAAAAACATGCATTTCATAGAGACTGAATAAAAATGATGCTGAAAGAAGCGAAGTTTGAAATGTCAACTGATACATTTTTTCCACTGTCTTGATCATGTCTGCCTGTTTATCTTAAAATTTGAATTTGCAGCTGTGCACGGGCATGCTCTCAGGAGTTAACCAGCTTTAAAGCGAATTTCCTTGATAAAAATGAAATTCTTTGTATCTTCTGGTTCAGAGTGTACCCAGTGGATTTTCAGGTGGCTATTCTTTACTTTTTACCTTCATTTCCTAAATTCAACACAGATATCTGTCCTTACATTCCTCAAACATTCTCCTTCTTTATTTCAGATCTCTGTTATTAAAATCCAGAATTACAGTGAAACAATCAAAACATCTCACACAACATTCAGCTTTGCAGTTTGTTACAGCAAAGAGAAAAATTCGTCCTTGGACTCAGTAGGTCTGTTATGATGGGTCACTGGACACACTGACCTCTAGGATCATCCTTCGATTGTTATAATCCCTCAGACAGCTGGGACCCTGAGACTCACAGATGCCCAGGCGAGAGGACGGAGCTGGGACTGTAACAGAAAGGAGGGGGGTGGCAGGAGCATACGTGTGTGTGGAGGAGAACCTGTTACTGCATGTGAATGTGTACGTGTGTGTGTGTGTGTGTGTGTGTGTGTGTGTGTGTGTGTGTGTGTGTGTGTGTGTGTGTGGTGCAGGGCTAACGTGTGAGAGTGACAGGGTGCGTGCGTGTGGCGTGCAAGGCTTCATGCCCTGCATCCTTTTCCTTGTCAGGTTGGCAGCTGACTGTGATTAATATTTCACAGCGAACAAATGGAGAACGCAGGCAGGCCAGTCTGTGTGTGTGTGTGTGTGTGTCTGTGCATAGCAGCAGTATAATTGACATAATTACCCACCATCCCGACCCACACACACACACACACACACACACACACACACACACGCACACGCACACTCCTCACCTTTCAGCATGCTGAAATGTTTCAGCCAACATGTGTCCAGTCACATGCAGAGGAGAAAGCGCCTCATGCCACCATGAGTGTGGTTACATGGTGTTTTTAATTCGGAATTGGTTTATTCCGGATTAAGTAATTCAGAATTATATTCATGAGCGCCGTGTTTACATGGGAAAAATGAAGAATTAAATCCTCTTTCACGCTGGGGTGTGCGAAGCGTTCTGATTGGCGGCCATGGCGTATGACGTCGCCCGGCAGTAAACAGCGTTTTTCTCTTCTTTGTTTCTCAATTAACTTTGACGCTACAGCTTTGAAAATGCCCGTGTTGTTAAGCGCCCGTCGATCCACTCGTTTCTTTATACCCAATTCTTCTGAAACAGCCAATAAAGGCGCATTAAGGAGTTTTTCAACTTTAAAAATACCTATTTTCCACCATAACTAAGTTACAAATATTCAATGATGTGTACAATGTGCTCTGACATATTCACTGCAAGTACCGCTAACAGTGCTAAATTGTCACTTGAAAGTTGCAGTGCCGGTCCGGCACCACAATTTTTTGGGGGAGAATTTGAGAGGATGTGACGTAATGCGCGCTCCAGCTGGCCTGATTTCTTTAGCTTTTGTTTTGTCCGCCATTACTCCGCCAGATGCTCAGCGAGCAACAACTGAACAGTACTGAGGATGGATCTTCCAGAAAGTAAGAAAAAAACGGCTTCCAGCACTGCCACAACTCCAGCACAGACCCCACCAGGCAAAAGAAACTTAAATTTTACTTGAGCGCTACTAAACGAGCGAGGAAGGAGTTCCCCTCTTCCGTGCACGTACATGGACGCAAGCCACAGGCATGAGCGTTTCACTAAGCTGCAGTTTCGCTCAAGGCCTGCAGGGGCCGTTGTTTCACATAAAATGTGCAAACTCCTTAATGCACCTTTAAACAAGTCATCTTCATACGAGTCGAAACGCCAGTGGTGGGCCGTCTGGGCCCGCAAGGCCTTATGCTGGCCTAAAAAGTATCTGAATTACAGAATGATGTAAATTCTATTTTGTCCATGAATGCTTATTAAATGATTCCAAATGGTCTGTTTCGGTTCCTTTCATAGTTTTCCTGCACTGCTTCCAAGACATGTTTTTTTCCTATTAATCATTTAACCAATTAGATTTCAGGCATCCTCTGTTGCTAGGGTCAAAGAAATCTGCCTGAGGCCTTCACAGTCCATTCCTGATGGCTCAGTAAAGTGTCCAACAGACAGTTGCTTCAACCAATCAGATTTCGAGTTGGCGACTCAGCGCCTTCTAGCAGGCGTACACTAACAACAGCATATCCAGGCCTTCTGATTTACATTCACCAAGAGATACAGTAGGTGGCGGTATGCACCTAAGTTGCTGGTCGCCACCTGCAATTATTCCAAAGAATAAGAATAAGAATAAGAATAAGAAGAAGAAGAAGAAGAAGAAGAAGAAGAAGAAGAAGAAGAAGAAGAAGAAGAAGAAGAAGAAGAAGAAGAAGAAGAAGAAGAAGAAGAAGACCTGCAGAGAATTAAAACTTAAGCCAGAAATACCACAGGGCAAGCTTGACTTTCAGCCCTGGATTTGATGGCAATCGAGAAGGATCTGCTGATGGAACTGAAACGCACGGGTAATTGATATGACAGAGCAAATGAACTCTTTTTGAGGAAGGAAAGGAGGATGGATTTTGTTTACAAATAATCAGGATTTTGGTGAGTAAAATGTCCCTCTTTTCTTAAATAATATTGCTGTTTTATGAAGTTAACACGGAGTTGCTGTGGAGGATGCGAAGCAGCTGACACAAGATCACCAACAATGGAAAAATCTGGTTCACCTGGTCGGCTCAACACACTGGGATGGGATACCCTGACCCTCACTGGAGCACTAATAATAATAATGGTAATAATAATAATAATGATGCTTATTGTATGTACACAGATGTAGAAGGAGACTTGTGCACTTCAGTAAAGGCATTTATTATGGCTGCACAAGTATCTGCTATGCAACAACTCTGTATATGCATATCTGTATAATAAGATGTTTTTAATAGACATAAAATAGTTATTGAGAGGTGGATTGGTTCAGGCGGATCTGTTCTGAAGGCCTTAGTGTGAAATGCACGGTCCGCCACTGCGCCGCCATCTTGTAAAATTGCGTCATCACGGCGGAGCATGCGCAGAACGACCGACAGTCGCCTCATTAGCATATAATTCTGCATATAAGGAGAATAAACCCACCGGTCTCTTCGGATATAAACTTAATTCTGAATAAAGTTTTCAAGCGTTTACATGGTCATTTTAGAGCACAATTAGGCTTTATTCGGATTTAAAGAGGAATAAAAAGTCCCATGTAAACGCACGGCATATCTGCACACACACACCTTCGATAGTTTAAAATGAGTTAGTCATATTGAAAGTGAAGTGAAGTATACACTTAGGAACATAACTCAGGTTAGTTCCAGAAGTCCTCTCCAGTTCGATGGAAAATTCCTTGTTGCTTTGGTGATTCGTGTTCATCATGGCATGGATCTGTCTAACATTAATGTAAGTTTATATAATAAACGTACGTATGTCACAGAAACCTGTTGAAATAAGTTACTCTTTAACGTTGTTGATGTGTGTGAATGTTGTCTGACTGTGTAGGATTTTAGCATTGGGTCACGGTGCCGTCAGTCATAATATTTGCTTTTTAGTAATAATGAAAACGCTCCTCCTGCAGCTCACTGACTGTTTTCATTCACGACAAAAGGTGTTTTAAGTTTCTTTGTGACGGTTCATTACAGTTTGATAAGCTGATAATTAGTTTAATCCTGAAACGCTGAATTATTTTAGTTATGACCAGAATCCAGCTTATCCCGTGGAGCAGTGGTTTTCTATTGTTTTCCACCAGAAACTCTCACATATGTGTCCCAGAAAGGCTGTTTGAAGTGATTCTGTAGATTAAAGAAAGGGGGGGAAAAAAATGAACAAAAGTCTGCAGTTAATCCGATTTAACTGGAAACAACAACAAAAAAGAAAACCCTGTTCATTTTTCCACAAGAAAAGAAGTGAAGAAACACCAACAACTGGAATGGATTTTACCGACTATGGCAACTTTTTATAGATTATTTTAAAACAATAAAATCATGAAAGTTAGAAAATTCAGGAACAAATATGATGTGCGTGTTTGGAGCAGGGTGAAAGTGATTTTTGTATGTCTGAGTTTAGTTTTCCTTTAACTGTCTGTCTTTTCTATGTAATTCATGTAGATCCACGTTCACATGTAAAATAAAAATGAAAAATCCTCCAATAAAAAGAGCTGAAACAACAAAGAAGAAGCTTTCCAAGCAAAATGGATGAGATCAGGTTGCTGAGGTCTTCATTAAATTATGGATTCCGCGATAAATAGCCGTAGCTTTTGCAAAAACAGCTCATGTAGATGATCGATAACAAGCAAATCAGAGTCATGTGAGCAGCGGACTTGAACTTAGAGCCCACTGCCGTGTGCTGACAGTGACATCCACTGCTGCACCACATCCAAAACTAAAATCATGCCTCTTGTCAAATCATGTTAATTCACATAAGTGAAATGGGATTTCTTTTCATTACCTTTTTAACATAAAGCTGTTTTACTCCAAGTCCTTTATGAAAACACTGAGAAAAAAAAAAAAACGCTTTTTGTGGATACTTATCAAGAACCACAAGCCTCCAAGACGCTCCTGTCGTTTTCTGCTCTCCACAGCGAGTAATTGCTTTGGGTCGTCGCAGGTTTTCAAACGGCAGATAACTCATTTTGGAATGAAAATGAATGAAAAGTTATCTGCGTTGTTTGCTGTTTTTGTACATGAAAACTTCAAAATGAAATCTGGATCCCATGTGAAAGTCCTCCCTGATGAGACGGCTTTGATGGCCACTTTGAAGTGGAGGAGTCGCGGTAATAATGCCGATTATGGTAATTGATAACGGTGCGCTGGACGGCAAATGGCCGCTCATCGGGGAAGGGAAGTGCTGAACGCGAGCCAGACTGGACGCTGCCCTGCCCCGGGCTGTGTGATAAAAAAACAGGGAGGGGTCTGAAACGGCGGCGATAAGGGGAAAAAGTGGCGATTGTGCGTGCTTGTTTTTGTCTGTGTCACTCGGTCTGTGTGCCGAAAAGCATGTAGGCGGCATTTTACGCTTTAGAAGTGCGAGGAGTGGGGGTCAAAGGTCAGGGGGGTAACAGTGTGGAGCAGGTGGCTGTCACTTTGATAAAGGCAGGATTAAAGGAAGGAGAGAAAAGAAAGGCAGAGAGAGAACGAGGAAGAGCTGGATGTTGGATTCAAAAAGTGATTTGAGTGCAAAAACATGAGAGGAATGACTTAAAATCCCCCACGACAGCGTCTGAGGCAGATGTTTGGTCTCCGGCGGTCGGCTGTCATCTCTCCCGTCTCTCGCCACCTTTCATCTCTCTACTGTCTCAACAGCAAAATAAACAGCTAAACACTGGGTGGCAACTGAGTGCTGTCTGATCTGCAGACAACAAAATCTGAGCCTGGAAAATTCGACAAAACACGACTCTGACAATGTGCAAATCAACACGTTCTGGTTTAGGTGGTGTAGTGGATGGCACCGTCGCCTCACAATGAGTAAACTCCTGTCTGTGTGGAGGCAGGTTTCTCCACATCCTCTGGTTCCTCACACAGTCCGGAGACGAGCCCTTTGAGGTCAGCTGATGACGGACTGGCCGTGAGTGTTTGGTTTGTGGTCGTCTGTCTCTGTGTGTTTGTCCGAGCTGTCCCCTGCCGTCACTCGCAGTCGGCCGGGATCGCCTCCACCAAAACATTCCTCGTCGTCAGACTTCACACACAGAAATTAGCTTTCTATTATGTGATTATCTGGCGGCGCAGTGGTGAGCGCTCTCGTCTCACGAGCAGGACAATCCAGCTTGTTTTAAGGCCAAAACCTCTCTTCGAGGGGTTTGCATGTTCTCCCTGTGTGTGTTTTCAAGAACTGCGTCTTCCATGAACTTGTCAACAGCTGATCCTGAAGAGAAAATTACATTCAAAAGCAGCATTTCTTGCCACATTTGGTCATTCTTCAGCGAGCTTCAGCTTCCTGTGATCCCAAACTGAATTCTCTAAATATGATCAGTTAAATACAATTTTTGAAGCTGTTTTGGATTCTAAACTTAAAGCGATACTTCAACATTTTGGCAAATTGGCCCATTTAGCGCAATTCCTTAGTCATTTCGAACAGCATACTTACTTTTTTTGTGAGGGCGAGCTGTTGTTTATTCAGAGGCGAGTCGGGGAAGGTTTTTGGGACGGACACAATGGAAGTGGATGGTATTTTTGTTCCCCCTCGTCAAACTCATCAAATACACAATCCAACAACCCCAAAACACTTTGGTGGACACGTTATAATCCGCACATTCACTACGCTGTGAAATATTAATGCAAAATTACGAGATTCATTTGTTTACGCGAAGATTGCTAAGACGGAACTATTTACTAAAGATGGCGTCTGGGCGTAGTGATTTCAAAAGAAAAAGTAGTTCCCAGTATTTGCCTCAGTGTCGTAACGCTACAATATTATTTGTTGGTGTTCCACAGCGTAGTGAATGTGCGGATTATAACGTGTCCACCAAAGTGTTTTGGGGTTGTTGGATTGTGTGTTTGATGAGTTTGATGAGGGGAACCAAAAATACCATCCACTTCCATTGTGTCCGTCCCGAAAACCTTCCCCGACTCGCCTCTGAATAAACAACAGCTCGCCCTCACAAAAAAAGTAAGTATGCTGTTCGAAATGACTAAGGAATTGCGCTAAATGGGCCAATTTGCCAAAATGTTGAAGTATCCCTTTAATTCATGAACTGAAAAAACAAGTTCCAGTGAGCTCTCACTCGTTCTGTGACTATCTTTGAACCCGGCGGACCTGGTAAGACATTGATAAGAACAAAGCGAGGAACAAATGGTTGGAAAATGGTGAAGAAAGGGGGGAAGCAGCGGGATAAATTAGTGGAGAGACTGTCTGGGCGGCTTTATCTCACCCTGTGCGACTGTCTACGTGTGTGTTTGTGTGTGAGACTGCTGCTCACTAATGGAGCTGGCAGGGCGGAATCAATTACTGAGCGGCCAGGATTTTCCCACCAGCTCCGACTGCCGAAAACAGGAGGTCCAGCATCCATCTGAGTGTACGGGCTTCAAGGTGTACCTGCGCTATGGGCACGTGCACGTGCACGTACGTGTATGCGTTTGGCTCAAGATTAATCAGGATATTAACTTGAGTCGTTAAAATGTGATCAAAGACAAAGGAGGTCATCTTTACACCGACAATGTTACATAATCTAAAGCTAAATAACATTCGCGGTGATTTCATTAAAGACTTCACACATTAAAATACTCACAAATACACATCAGAAAGCACAATAAATGCTGGTCTGAAGAGATTCTCCTCTCGCCATCGCTGAATATGTGTCGATCCACTGAAAGGAAGTAGCCAATCAGAGGCATCTAAGAAAAAAAGAACAACATCAAGCGTGTAACTGCTTTAGCTTCAATTGAAGCTGCATTATCCAGTCACTCCTGTTCTGAGCTCACATTCCTGCGGGACAGTTTTCTCATCTTGATAAACTATTTCTGCATTGCTGGAAAGTGAAACCGTCGCTCCTGAATTTCCTGGTAACTGTGGGACGACAAAGCTGTGATGGCAAGACTTCTGAATTTATTGGTGATAAGTATCTAAATGAAGTAGAGCTGGAAGAGACACAAATAAACAATGTGTGTGTGTGTGTGTGTGTGTGTGTGTGTGTGTGTGTGTGTGTGCGTGTGTTTGAGTCTCCTGTGTGCATGTCGTCAGCCCTTCGCTTCTGTAATTGTTCTATTCAGTGATTGAAAACGTGGCCGCCGTTCGATGGCGGCCCGCCGCAGCAGGAAGCGGTGCCACGCAGGATAACGCTGGACTGAATGCAGGGCTTGGTGACCCAGGGGACACCGAACCCGGCCGCTCGCATGCACACACACAAACACTCACACACACACACACACCTACGCACACAATCAGGAAGCAACGAGGCCGGACGACGGTGTCTTTGGTGGGTCTTTTAAAAACCAATCAAGCAGACATCTTGGCTCTTGTCATTGTTGGCCGCCGCAGCGCGGCTGCCTTTGTGACCAGACACAACCACAAGCAACACAAGAATGCGTGTAACGCAGGAAGTTGGGTGTCGTGTCAGAGTAGCACAAAGAAAGCGGTGAGTCACCTTGTCCCACATTCATAGGCTTCTAACCCAGACATAAGCTCTTTAAAGGTAATAAAGCCAAATATTTCACATTTAAATGATAAAAACTGCCACACTGGGAATCCCTCTGGAGCTAGCCAGCCTGTCCTGACATGCAGTTACACTTTAGACCACATGGTGGTGCAGTGAGCCACTCCTGTGCACAGATGGACAGTTTCGATCATAGGATCTGCCAAAAAAATGCCAAAATCTCCATCAGAGATCCAATCTGCAAAGGATCATACAAATTAACGATGTATGTGATATTTGCTATTGGGTTGTTTCATCACAATATATATACGTTTCATTATTTCTAACTGCAGTTTTACAACTTTTAAAGAATAATTGCGCTCGATGTTCCATTCAAAAGTGGCTCATTGAGCACCTCGGGGTGTATTTGGACCAAAAACTACTGCCTCCTATGATATGTGTGTGTTTGTGTTGCTGTCTCTCTCTCTCTCTGTAAAACAACATGAACATAAAAACTCTTGGTGCTTTTGCATGAACAATGGTGCGCACGAACACACACTTCAACACAAACACTCCCACATGTTTCTCTCAAACACTCATACACACGCCCTGCTTGATCCCTCATGATGTGTTTTTTTTTTTGTGTGTTTTGTCCTCACAGTGTGCACAAACAGACTTACTGTCACTCTCTCTCTCTCTCTCTCTCTCTCTCTCTCTCTCTCTCTCTCACACACACATCACACACACACACACACACACATACAGAGCGCTCCCACACTTGCTCACATCTGTTTGGATTTGTTTTCTGTCTGAAGCAGACACACACACACACACACACACACACACACACACACACACACACACACACACACACACACTTCGTCATCCTTCGCTCTCAGTCCACCTCTGCTCCACTTTCTCTCCCCGGTAGTCAGATGAGGCCAAGAGAAACACAGCTCACGCTCCCAGCTGCTGCTGGCTTGCAGATACTCTACCTTTCATAAATACGTATTTGTTGTTACTGTTTTGTTTTCAGAGGAATTTTGTGAAATGCATTCAATCCCTCGGGTATAAGAGTAATTTTATAATTACATATAAGTCATCACTGGACCACCTACTGAACATTTTGAACATAATGAGAAGAAAACCACTATGCAGTATGTGTAATAAATTAAACTAAGCTACCTCTGTTTTCTCTTTAAAAGGCTGCGCTGAAGCTGATTATCACTCTCGTCTCATAGCGAGAATATTGTGAGTTAAAAATCTGAGAGGGGCAGTTCTGTGTGGAGTTTGCATGTTCCCCATGTGCGTGTGCAGGATTTCTCTTGGCAGTCCAGTTTTCTCCCATCGTCCAAAAACAAGCTTTTCTCATGTCTCAGACAGGCATGACTGATCATTTTCATGAACACACATTGTACTTGGGAAACACAGCATTTACCCCAAAGATTCTGGAGTTAAAATCTCACTCTGAGGAAATCACAGCCGAAACCTCATTGAGGAGAGCAGATAAATATAAACAGGAGTCATGGAGGATCTCTGCTAACAGGACAGCTCTAATGTCGCCTTTTAACAGCTCCTCCGCTCTCAAATGGTTTATAGGCCACACACACACACACACACACACACACACACACACACACACACACACACACACACACACACACATACGTACAGGGCAGATACCCTACACCTACCATTCAGACATTGACTTGACTAGATTGTGGGCCGTGTGTGTGTGTGTGTGTGCATGTGTTGGATTTGACTGCTGCTGCTGCTGCTGCCGTCTAGCTCCTGGCGTTGACACAGTAAACTGATCCTATGGGGTCTGAGAGGGGAAATGTCTCCCTGACACACACACACACACACACACACACGCACACACACGTAAATACGCTCACACACACTCCAGAGGGAGAGGAGAGCGCTGGAGGAGAATCACTCACACGGAGATTGAGTTACAGCTGAATTAGATCTGAGCTGTGGGAACCAGCACCTTGCCTTAGACACACACACACATACTCGCATGCACACGCACACACACACACACGTGTTGTCACTTCTTGACACCGTGGACTCGCTGGGACACACGCTGAGATGATACGATATGTGTGTACACATTCTCACACACACGCATGCTCTCCCACACACGCACTGACAGATCCTTATAAACAAACACACAGTCATGAGCAGATGCAGGCAGACCCTCAGGAACACACACACACACACACACACACACACACACACACACACACACACACACACACGCAAATATGGCATCAAAGCACAACAATGTCAGCCCACAAATAAAAAGCAAGCACGAACAAGACAAGAGCCGGTTTGTTTGTGTGTGTGTGTGTGTGTGTGTGTGTGTGTGTGTGTGTGTGTGTGTGTGTGTATGGCTGGATTAACAGGCAGAATCACAGGCAGAGATCCTCATCTGTAACCATAATGGATTAAAAACACAAACACACATTTATGTCACCCGTGGAGAGAAGACTTAGGCGGCGAGTTTATATCTGGCACAAACATTGCCGTGTGTGTGTGTGTGTGTGTGTGTGTGTGTGTGTGTGTGTGTGTGTGTGTGTGTGTGTGTGTGTGTGTGTGTGGCTGCTGGCCTTGACTTGGCGATGGTGGCCCTAAATAAAGCTGGGGCTGAAAAGAAAAGGACAGGAGAAGAGGCCACAACACCACAAGCCAGTAAACTCTCCACGTCTTAATTGCCCTTTCGTTTTCACATGGTAATGCTTCTCTCTGTTTGTGTGTGTGTTTACTTCTGCGCCTCTGCCAGGTTCACACAGCAGCGTTCAGCAGTGTGTGTGTGTGTGTGTGTGTGTGTGTGTGTGTGTGTGTCTCCTTTTGCTGTAAACACACACTCTGTGCTGCTCTAACGGCAAAAAACAGCCAGATGGAGTGATGGAGAGAGAATTTGCATTAAATTTCAGGTATTTTAGCTTGAGACGTTTTAAGTCTGCCAATAAAAAACTACTCATGTCGAAAGTAAAAACTGTCCTGATCAAGAAGATAAAACAAGTGACAAAAAAATGTCGGGGATTCGGTTTGATAAAAACAAACTCAATAAAATTAAATAGAACATTTTGCAGCTCACTCCTCATGGAAAAGCTTCTTTTTGAATTTTATTTCCACATTCAGAGAAAATCTAAGGGTTACTTTCCTTGTCTGAAAACCCCTTTTAATTTATTCCAACAAACACTTTTAGCATTTTTACATTTCCAAGCAAGCTGTCTTTTGTTTTCATGAGCTCTCGCATGAAAACCTTTGACCTAAATAGTTTTATTATATACTGGCAGAAAGGACCACATTAAACGCAATAGTTACAAAATATTCGTACAATGTGGGCACTTTGTACGAGCTCCGGTCGGTGAAGGCTGAGTTTACTTCCAATTTCAATTAAATCATTGCTAATGTAAGTAATAACTTACACATTCCAGGGCTGCTCGCTGTTTTTGTCTTTCACCGTCTGAAGAAGCTTTGACTCAACATTAAAAAAAAAACAAAACTGAAGCAGCTTTTTGGAAAGTTGTTGAGGTTTGTGCCTGACAACAGTTCAAAATGTACAAACTGCTGTTATGTCGTTTAAAGTCGGTTTCAAAGCATGAGTGTAAATGCGGGCCATGTGCGGCGGCGCGGCGCTCGGCGCCCGGCTGGCAGCACTTTGCACATGGGAGCCAGATTGAGCCTGAGCGCCGGCGCGGGGTCACGGCGGGTCGCGGCACAGATAACGCCGATCGGGGAATAATCTGCTCCGCTAATGTCCGCTCTCCCGCTGACCTGTGAGCCTGGAGCCATGGCCGAGGCCGGCGCGTGACCGATACGTCCCGAAGGTCAAAGCCACACCCACGCGCGCGCATGCACACGCGCACACTACACACACACACGTAATGGTTTCATACGCACGCAATGGGTGGCAACGGGGTTCCCCTGCAGCTGTGACCAGATGATTACCCGTTTGTCCACTTTATGTTATCCTCAGCCACACACATACACACACACACACACACACACTCCCGGCCCTGTGCACGCAGGCTTCAGGAGCACCGGGGGAGAGAAAGGGGGAGTGCAAACAAACTGTCCCCAGGTCCGGGGCTCCGGTTTCAGCCTTCCGTCCGTCGTGGCTGGGGGGCCATGGGAACACGGAGCGCCAGGGGCCCTGTGTCAATAAGGAGCAGTGGTTGAACACAATGGGGGCCTGCCCGCAGACAACGCCGCTGACAGACACCCACACAAAAGGGCCTGTGAATGGGGAAGGAGGCCTGTGCACACACACTCACGCTCGTGACACACACACACACACACACACACACACACACACACACACACACACACACACATACACACACAGAGAAAAGAATAGGGCAGTGTGTGGTTGCCTGCAATGCCAGTGTTTGATGACTACTTCGGTGTGTGTACACAGACACTCAAACACACAGCGGTGCTTTTTGCCCACGAGGAAACAAACACAGTGTGATAAACTGTGAGAGCAGCACGTAGCCCGGGACGGGCAGCAGGCACACACACACACACACACACACACACACACACACACACACACACACACACACCACTCCACAGCACTGTTTAATGCATTCTTTGCATTTGTTTCAGTCTGATCGCAGTCTAAAGTGCCAAATTGGAGGAATTTACTGCGCTCAGGATTTCAGATGAGATGAGATAAATTGTCACAGAAAGCTGAAAGTTTAAATGTTTTAATCTGTCTGTGTAAAAAGGACGCCTTTCTCATCCCGTGTCCCGGTTTGCTTAGATTTGGCTGCATAAAATGCATGAAAAGAAGGAATACTCAACTGTTTGTTTCTTCAATTTGGACGTGGCAATGAAAGCAAAAACTGAAAGTCCTTTAAGTTTTCATCATTACACCAAGCTTTATGTCTTTTTTTAAAAAAATTTATTTAAACATTTTCTACTAAAAAAAAAAAAAAAAAATTCCAAGATTCAGGTCTATCCAGCATAGGACTGATTCCACCAGCCTATAAGGGAGAATTGACCCTGAACAGGTCAACATGCATGCACACGCACAAGCACAGATGCAAGGGGAGGATGGAGCCTGAGCTGAACCTGGGGACCTACTGCTGTGAGTTTAAAATCTACTCTCTAAATGAGTAACAAATAAATAAATAAATAAATAAATAAAGGGTTGAAAAGGGTCTTGGCCTCTGTTGATATTTCACCATAATAAAGAACATTTTTGTTCTGTCTGTTGGTTGACTAGTGTGGGTTTAAAGGTTTAGTTTTCCTACTTCAGCTTTATCAAACCATAAAATTCAATAGAAGACTTACCGATAATCAAGTTACTGCTTTGACTGAAGTAAATAAAATCACCAATTCGGAATGCATTAGCTGATAAAAGCAGAGCACTCACCGCCAGGCAGGAGAAGCCAACACTCACTGGAGGGAAAACATGCAAATTCCACTCAGCAGTTCTCCCATGACCAGGCTGAAATTTCACCAAAGGCATCGATTATTTCCTAAATCTGAGCAACTCTTGTGAAAAACTGAGCCCCGCAGAAGGCCTCGCTGCCTTGAGCAGACACGTGCTGCCATCTGGTGTCTGCAAACACACCAAGCAGGGTCAAACCGAGCCCTGCCAGCAGGGGGCAGCACGCAGGCTTTCGGGATGAGTTCAAGGTATGTGTGAGGTTAAAAAAAAAAAAAAAAACAGCAGATCCAGAACATTCCTCACATTACTACCAGTGATAAACTGCTCGTGCTGAATCATTCTACATAATCAGATATATTCCCTGAACCGAAATGCAGGCGGTGGGTTGAGACCAGAGTGAAACAAGGGTGTTTTTGTTTATTTTCCTTGTTGACCTGACCTGACCTGAAGCGAGGAGGGGGGGGAGCGTGCAGTAAATCTCTGAAAACACCCTCCCGGGTTTCTCTCCGTCTGCCTGCTGTTTATCACCTGTGGTTATCCCTTAACTACAGGTGTGTCGGTGTGAACTGTGACACACTCAACCTCCGCCGTGACACAGTTACTGTGTCACTGCGCACAGCGCTGCTGGGTAATCCGCTCGGTTAATGAATACTCTGAGTTTAGAACTGTTCAGAAACACTTCACTCAAAACGAAGACTCAAAGTTGTAGAAAAACGGACCAAATTTTCTTTTTTTTTTTTCAATCGACTTTTGTTACTGATGATGACCGACCTGTTAATGAAAATCCATTTGCTCCTTCCAGAGAAAACAAGCGGACAAAGAAAGGCTTAAAGCAATATCAAAGTTTTATTCTTAAAATGTAGTATAGAGAGGAACAGTAGTACAATTCAGACAGAAAAAAGGAGAATGTAGTTCCATCTTTGAAAACCTTTGATAAAAACGTAAAAAGAGTAACCTGAATTTGCTCTGTGTTCGGTGGGCACTGAGGCGCGGCCCGAGTTTTGCATCACTGTTAAAGTTTGAGAGAAATTGAAAAATACAACCTTTTTGCAACAGCGTAAAAAAATACAGCTGGGGAAAAAAAACCTCTGCTTTACATCTGTAGTGTTTTTGCTTTGTTATTTTTTTTTTGTGTGGTTTTTTTTTTTTCTTTCTTCTTGTCCATATAACAAATACAGCATAAAATCTAAAATGATACATCATAGTTTTTGAGTTTCATTCATTACAGTAAAATCAGTAGGATGGTAAATAGTATCAAAAGAACAAACGAGACAACAGGATGGTGTGATGGACAAGCACACAGCGTGAACAGAGAGCGAGAGAGAGAGAAAGTGGAAAGGTTAGGTTCACGGAAACAAACCCTCATCTCCAGAGGTTTGTAGCTGACTGTCGATGTGTTTCATGAAGTAAATCCACTACTTAAATAATATATTCTTCATATATATATATATTTATCTCATATATTCTCAACTTATATATATATATATCCGCACTATAACCCCGCCCACAGTGATCTGAAGGTAAAAGTGACACGAAGAGGATGAATATCTCTATGATTTAAAATATATCTTCTTCCACTGAGCGTAAAGGGGAAATCACACGTCTTCCGTCTCCTCAGAGCTTCAGCACGTTAAACTGTATAATCCACTGCATACGAACAGATATACTGCTGTTCCCAAGGTTTTAACCCGCAAACAATCCCGTGTTTCTTTTAGGAAATATGTGCTTAATGAAAGAACAAAGGAGCAAAAGGTAACATCTGTGGAAAGGACAAAAAAAAAAAAATTAAACCGAACATGTCTCGAGGGTAAAGTGAATGATTCTGGAGCATAAAAACACGTAAAAATCGCAACAATTACAGACACGAGCAAGGATCTTCTACACTAAGCAAGTATTCACCTGGCTTCTTCTCATACATTATATTTCAACAATAATTAAAAACAACAATTTTGGTTGGACAAATAGAAATTAACAGTCTTGATTGCATTTTGGAGTCAATATAATAATATTAAATAACAAAAAAAAAGAGAAACAAAAAGAACGTCTAGTAATAATAATAAAAAAAAAAAGTTGCGCATTGGAAGAAAGACAACAGTTTTCATATAGTTCCATTCAGACCCGCTTTTGGGGAAACACAGAAACATAAAAAGAAATTTCTTTTCATGAACGCAAAAAGTTAAGTGCATGTCTATGAGGTGCCATAGAGCTTCACTTTTTGTGGAACAAAGTGTTTTCTACCTGGCAGACCTAACAAAAAAAAAAAAGTCAAAACAAAACAAACTCGTATCAAATTAAAACCGATGACGTTTTGCCTTTTCAACAAATGAAAAATGGAGTTCTCTTAGACTTTTTTTTAAAACATCACACACATCATGATTTCTGCACTCCTCCTCCTCCCTCGCAGCCTACGTTCAAGTGATTCAAAATATATATATTTATACTGTATTTACTTTAAAACCTCAGTACCAAATATAAACAAACGCATACATGTAATGATGTCCGCTTAGGTCCTCAAAATGTCAATTACAAGTACTGCCGGTAGTTCTACAAAATGGTATGTTCATGTGTGTGTCTGTGTGTGTGTGCATTAAATAAAATAAAAAGCTTAAAAATAATGGCAAAGCATACCTGATAGTCGCCGTAGCATAACAGTGTTCTATAGTTTAAGCTGATTACATATGCATAACTGAGTCAGTTTAAGCTTTATGATTATAAACATCATATATAGCCTGTAGGTCCAGTATTCTGCAACAAGCATTACAGCACCAAACGTTTCATCATTTGGCAAAATTCAAGCTTTAAGTGAAAGTCAAATGCTTCTGTTTTAATAATAATAAAGTGTTACTGTGACGCTGTGATTTGTATAAAGCTAGCAATAACATTTCCCCTTGTACTTTCTCTCTTTTTTTATTCATATCTCCCCCCCAACACTCAACAACAAACCCAACGTGTTATTTTTATTTTTTTTTTCTCTTAAGCGTATTCAGTAGTTCTTGTTTCCTGCTCAATCTTGGTGTGCGGTCTGTTTGGCACAATATCACAGCGCTCTTAAATTAATCATAAATATGGCTGCGATACATCAGAGTCACAAAACAGATTTTTTGGTTCCAAGATTTGTGCAGGGAAAGAAAAAAAAAAAAAAAAGAAAAAGAAAAAGAAAATATATTTAGCGCATCTAAAGAAGATCTACAGAGCAAAATAAAATCTTCCTGTGGACAATAATGCTCTTCTTCTGTGTACTTCTACAAGCACCAAGCAGTATACTTTCAGAGTGAAGCGTGAGCCGAGGGCAGCTGCGACAGTCACTGCAGCTCCGCTCACACACAAAATAATAAAAATTAGACCATTTGATAAGACCATAATAACCTCTTTTCATAAATTAAATAATTAACATTTCTTTGTTTAGATGATTGGCCTATCTCAACACAGAAACTAAAAACACCCTGCCCAACTTTGCCCGAAAAAAAGAAAAAAAAAAAAACCAGGAAATAAAAATAAAAATACATCACCAAAAAACCTGATTCATCATATTATTCGTCGTTAGAATCGTCTCTTGTGGGCGCAGGACCCAGAGTTGGACACATAATAAAATCTGTACATCTTGGAGTTTGCACTCTAACAAAGCTCTTTTTAAAAATCCATCTTTGTCATATACTTGCACAATTAAGTAACCTCAAGGTTTGATAGCACTTTGGAGTTGATTGTTTACCAGCTAGTTTTTGTATACATAATATATTAAACATCAACCTTTGTTTTTTTTTTTTTCTCTCTCTGTTTAATTGTTGTTTCTCAAGCTTGTTAAATTTCTCAGTCCTCCTCCGGGGCAGCACCAGCGTTGCCCTCGCCCCAATTTGATTGGTCGTTGTCGTTGGGTTCCTCCCCCTCCGCCTCCTCCCCTTCTTCCCCGTCAAAGTCTTCGTCCCGGGGAAACTCCATGCCCTCCAGGCCCTCCTGGGTGGCCTGGTGCGAGTCGGCGCAGTCCGCGCACACGCCGTAGCGCCGCGAGCCGTGGCGGATGCCCACGCTGGCCGCCAGCATGAAGATCTTCTTGCACACCATGCACTTGTATTTCTTGTCCTTCTTGTGCACCTGCGGAGGAAAGAGAGCGTTGAGGAGACGGCGAGGCGCAGGTTGAGCGACTTGGATTTACCGAAACCTCGGAACTGAATGTGCGGCGAGCCTTCTGCCTCTCGCTGCGTTACAGTCGTGTTCCTGGTGCGTTTGGTTCAGCCTTGCGTCAGAAGTGTGGGAAAGCCGGGTTCAAACTCCAGTTGCGGCAGTGAGGGCGTTTGAGGTAAAAAATTAGCCAACGCTATGGTCAAAGTGTCAATAACTCAGGGAATATGGTGGCTAAGCGTACTGCGATCTTACAGCTATGGTGACTGAATAATCCTTCCGTTTTCTACCCTGCTTTATCCAGTTCAGGGTCACGGGGGCCGGCAGTCGATACCAGCAGGACACACGCTCAACAGTTCAGCACGGGGTTAAGTAATTATAAAGAAAACCATGTGAAATATAGATGGCATCCAATTATCTGAGCGCTGCTCACTGCAGGTGACTAACGTCTGGGATCTGACTCCATCGCTTGTTACGCTTCCGCCTGGGAGGAGGAGGAGTTTCCCTCAATGTGGTTTGATTTCAGTGTCAGTGGTGGAGGTTTTACTGCTTAAAAAAAAATCTGTTAGCACTAATTTGTCGCTATGAAAGAGTTCAAACAGCTGATAATGGCAATAAAATTTCACCAGTTCGTCACGCTCACTAAAGCAAGAATGTTCCCAAATACCAAAGTCGAACACAACCGTTATAAGCTCTTTTATCTTCATTTTGAAGGGAAACATGTTTATTTGCTGAATACTAGACTAAAAAAGGGATTTTTGGGAAGTGAAGGTTGCAGACCTCAGGGTTAGGTAAATACATGTTGGACTGAGAGCCAACAGAGGGGAACAGGAGGCTGGTTTTTAGTATATTTTTGATTTGTTTTTATTACAATAAAGGTTTTTGATGGCTTAACTTGTTGACTAATCTGTAAAGAGCATTTCTAAGTGTTTGTGGTCAATTGAGAGCATCTCATACATCTTGTAGCCCCGACTTCTGCAGGAGTTACTCTCTGGCATTTTTAATGAATTAAAAAAAAACATGACTGAAGGTTTTGTGAGCTTTTATGAAAATTTGGATTGCTTCAGGCTCGTACGGCGGCGTAGCGGTTAGCACAGCTGAATCACAGCTCAAGAACACGTTTGAAGCTAACTGGTTAATAATCCATCAGAGTGATCATGATTGTTATTGGCCTGTGATCATCTTCATTAGCATTTTTGTTGAGCATCGAGAAAAAAAAAGCCTGCTTATTCTTTCAATATGTGCTTAAGTATATACGTTTTGTCACCTCAGTCACCTCAAAGCAGTTAATTTCCTATGAAATAAAGCTCTGCTCTTATCTGATCTTCCTCTATTCTGTGGCATTTTGTACCAGGGAAACACTCCCTCGATTAGAAAATAGATATTGTAGCCAAATATTTCTCCTGCAGTCTTGGAGCCAGAGCTGGTCAACAGGCGGAGGGATGTGAGGGTGTAGTCATGTTTGGCAAGAGCTGGAGGAGTTGCATCACGCGGCGGCGGCGGTGGCGGCGGCGGTAGTGGTGATAGTGGTGCTGGTGAGGGAGAAGCAGATCCGGGGCATATGTGAACTCACCAGGGAATGTCTCTTTACGTGCTCACGGCGGGTGAACAGCTTGCCGCAGATGTCACAGCTGAAGGAGCGCACACCCGAGTGGATGATCAGGTGCCTCTTGAGCGTGCGCCGGTGCTTGGCGATGTAGTTACAGTGCGGGCACTTAAGCTTATTGAGGGCTAGGTGTGCGGACTCGCCTGGGAGGAGAAAAACAAACATGGAGACACGGAGGACGGTCAGCGAGGAGCGGCTCAGTCCCTGAACAAACTGGGAGGGAAGTTTTCATCAGGCAGGAAGTTATTTCAAAGCAATAACGCCGAGATGGAAGAAGATAATTATCATAAAAGCTACATTTCCGTCTATAGATCCTCTAATGAGAGAGCAGTGTGTCGATATCCTGTTTATAAAATCAGAGTTTAGGATGCGGTCGCCATTACTGAGAACCACAAATTTAGATGTAACAAATATTATTCGAGTCAGTGCTGTGCAACTTTGTTAACCTACGCAAACGACTTCACAGCAGCCATGTTTTACACAATTAGGAGTGTGGTGACTGTTGCTGAGTGACCGGCTAATAAAGCTGGAGGGCTCACCATGGACATATTGCAAAGGATAAGCAAAAAGGAAAAAACACACACATACAGCCAGTTTCAAAACCATATTAAAGGCTTTGGGATCTGCAGAAACAGATGCAGGAAACCGAAAGCGGCATTCAGCTCTAAAAGGCAGAAACACACAAACGTAATGGAGAGAGATGCGCCGTTGGCCTCAGGCGATTAGTTTCACACTGAGGATCAAATGAGACACAGTAACAAACGGTATGGATTAAAAAAGGGATAAATTTAACTATACACTGAGAATCCTCATAGTAGACGTGGAATACAATACACGTGGATTTCGAGAGCAACTAAAACGTTTGTCTAATAAAGACACTACCTGAACCATAAACCCTGCCGGTGTGTGTGTACATTGCTAAATCCAGGCCTTTGTTGTGCACGTCTGAAAATGTCTGCGTGAAAACGACTCAGCAAACACATCAACGTCTCTAGTGACAAACATCCACGTGCTAATTATTAAACACTGCAAGCTTTTCAAAAGAAACTATGAATGTCCAGAAATAATCCGAGTTTCTTTAAATATGTGAATTATTGAGCAATTTCCACTGAGATTAGCTTTAAAAAGCATGTCTCATTTCTATTACTGTACACAAACACACAAAAAGAAGAACCCGAAATCCCCTCGTCCTTGCATGCCTGCTCTCCTCATTATCGCTCCCGTACTGCTGTCACACAGAGGCCAGAGCGAACGGGCGGCTTTACTAACAGATAAGCAATTTATGGATTTTAATAAAGCTTCTGAACGGCCGGCCGGCCGGCCTGTGCGACTGAGTGGGGTAACAGGGTCGTTCCTTTTGTTTGAGCCAGGGAGCAACACAACACAGGCGTCGTCAAGGCAGGTTGCTAGGGGGAGAGCGAAGAGGGGGGGAGGGCTGATGAGAAGCAGGTCACCTGAGTGTTTACTCGCTGTGTACGTTGAAAACGGCAGAGTAGCACCTTATGGAAGAGGGCGTTGCGTTGCCTATAAAATTACCTCTTAGTGAGAGTCCACCACTTTTATACTCGTTCATACTGCATACATTCACTCACCCATTCATTCTCTTCTTCCCTACTCGACATGCGCTTTACTTACTGCTGGGGTTTTTAGGAAGCTATTTAATTTTAGGTAAAACATTGACTCCCAAAGTTACTGTGCGATCAGCCTCAGTTACTTTCCTGTCTTTAGGCAAAAGAAATCCATACCATTGACTAGAGTTGCTCACATTCTAGACTTGGTTGGAAATCTGTGGTCTCGCATTGTAAAGTGAAACAGACTTTCAGACGGCGGCTGTCGTGCGACCCCAGACAGCCTGAAATAATCTCCTGACAGTGTGAGAAATTTCAACAACACCATCTCACTACGCTGCACAGCTACGAGCTACAGCTGAAAACCAAGAGAAACGCTGCAGAAAGTCATGATCAAAAAGACGCCGTCAAAAATAATAAATAGATTCCCAAATGGGTAAAATGATGCATAATGTCCTTGGCAGTAAAATGCTACTTGAACAATTGCTCCATTTGTGGTTTGCGTCACGTATTTCCAGAAGCTGCTGGCATGACGTACAAGATAAAACTGCCACTTTTTGTATATAGCATTCTGTAGCATCTGTCAAACTTCCTGTCACTCTGAGGTTTATAAAATCCACACTGCAGAGTGTAGCCTGATAATAACACTGATGAAACTGATAAATTTGCATCTGCGGGAGCCTGAATTCACTGGGTTTGTTTTTTTAAGCTATAGAATGGAAGACATTTTAGCTTTCAGCATCACACCTAATGCAAGTTGTTCTTACAGCTTTTGTTACGAGGACATGTTGTCTGTTACATTAACCTGAACTGCAGAAGGAGGACCACTGAAGATTAGATCAGGGGACCTACTGGTCCTGCAGGGCCACATTCCTCCACAGGTTCAACGTTTCCTCACTTCAACACCCCAGAGAGTAATGACTGGTTCATGATCAGGCTTTCTGCAGAGTTCTGTACTGATCCATTAAATTCAGGTGTGCTGGAGCAGGGGGGAGATTGAAAATATGGAGGACTGCAGCTCCTCCAGGATCAGGAACACCCACCCTTGTGCTAGATGGCTTCTTATTTAACCAAATGTTCTCCTTTGTCAGTGACATTAACAAAACAAAGATTACACGTTTTCTGGGTGCAAAATTTCAGATGAATAAATATTTGTTCCCTGATGCCAAAGGGAGATTTTAGCATTAGGTATGTGCTCATCGTAATGCTTTTCCAGAGCTACAATCTTACTACTATTCCTTGAATCGTTCAAAGGGAATGGGGTGTTTATCTGATCTTACTAAGATGATGCACAATAAACAGACCACCCACAATCATTGCAACAATATAATGAAAAATAACAGGATTTCCTAGATTGGTCTTAGCTGGTCGCTAAGCTGTAGTCTTGCGTGCGGCGTCTTACCATTCTCCCAGGACTCCCCTTGCTGTAAGTCTTGGATGATGCTATACTGGATCTGATTGGCCAGTTCTGGGAAAGGGGGGAGGGGACAAGAGGAGCAAGAGGGAGAGAGAGAGAGATGAGAGGTGGTTGAGTGCCTGTGGGGGAGGGAGGGGGTGAGGAGGTGCACACCTCGTAATGTTTTCTGAACACAGCTACCCCCCCCCCCCACCCCTCCCCTCCCCTCTATGTGAACAATGGAAGTTTCAGTGAACAGCACAGGTAAACACACACACAGGCACTGTATGCAAAGCAGTGTGTTACCCTCCCCATCCTCCAACCCCCCCTCCCCCAAAAAAGCTAATATAGTCCTACAGTGAGGAGGGGGTTAATTACTAAATCCCTCACACCAGCTCATGTTACACCCTGCTTTTGTAAGTGGTTGCATGAGCACCTGTGTGTGTGTGTGTGTGTGTGTGTGTGTGTGTGTCCGGTTCCTGAAGTATCAACGTTGAAAGTCCATTAAAGACACGCCCCTGTGTGAGTGAGTGTGTCTCTGCTCCCTGGGTCAATATTTGGAATAGTGAGGACAGCCCCGGTGCATTAGCGAGGATTAGGGAGGGAAGGGTCTGCCCCTAGTGGCTTTGCACCTCTCAGAGAGGGTGGGGTTGGGGGTTGGGGGGGTTGGGGTGGGTTTGAGGGGGAGCTGGAGGGGTTACTTTGCGCGGGTGTGTTCGCGTGTGCTTCGGCAGAGACGAGCGAACATGCAAATTCATTTTCACCTGTTTTGTGAGTGTGTGTGTGTGTGTGTGTGCAGCACCCACCCTTTAAACAATCCAACAGTCCTGTTTGGAGAAGACCCAAGAATTTATTGGCCACATGTTGGCTTCGAGTTCAGACAGCAGCAGGAAAGCACCCGCATCCTCACAACCAGGCTCCACTTTCAAAAGTCGTCATCTGCTCCGACTTTCCACAACAACTCCACCTCCAACATCAGCTGCCTTCACAACTTCTGAGAGCGTTTGCTTGATTTTTTTTTTTTTTTAATCTTTTACCATTTAAAATCAGACAGAAAAGCAAGTGTATTTCACTCGCTAGGTGATTGGAAATAATAATTTAAAAAATGGTTTGAGTGCCTGAACATTTTATCTGAATCTGCAATGACAAAAGAAAGAAAACCTTGCCAGGGTGGTGAACCATGCAATAGAAAAAAAAAAAGAGGGCCACCACTTGGGCTGCAGTGTTTTCATCCTTGAACCATGACTGCAGAAATCAAACTGAAGCGAAGTAGAAAGCCGACAGCGTGACGGCACTACTGGAAACTGGGACAACTCATATTCAAGGATGGCAAAACACGGGCGCTGAAAAAAAAATATGCCAATCGACAAGTCAGGCAAGAAGCCGGAGCGGCTTCATAAACCATTTAATAACTCAAAATGAAGTTTTGGTGAGAAGTTTTGCAGATGAGCAAATAAACCTTCTCATGTGCAGATTGAATAATCACTGCATCTAATCTTTACTTTGCCATGAAGCATTTTAGTAAAGCATAGCAAACATTTTTGTGATCATGTGACAGACACATCAAGAGAGAGACAAAATAAAAGAAGACTGAATGCAAAGCTTGGATAAATCAAGCATGGCCAGAAAAGAGACTGTGGGAAAGACTGTTGTAAAGAGTAGTGACAAACAGGTTTCTGTCTATAAAAGGTTCAGGACTGCTGGGGTGAAAATGGCAATAATATGATTTTGACTGTTTTCTGTGTAGATGATCACAATCTAAAATCCAAAATAAGTCTTCAGTCAAAAGAAAAGCTGGATTTCCAATGCCAAAAATTAAATTCTAAGCACCTCAGGCCTACATGAAGTAAAGATGTCTTGGGTGGATAATTTCTGTCAGTTACACAAAAATTTTGATCAAGACCAATAGATAAGCTTTTTTTTTTTTTTGACAAATAGCAGATTATAAAAATACTGCTGAAATATGAATTTTGCTTCCAAACACCATCTATTCCGGCTCAAAGTGTTACGTCAGCAAAGCCGTGTGGAAACATCTTCTCAGAAGGGGCCAGGTTAAAATTTCTCAGGGTAAACTATGGCCTGAGGGTGGATATGGTGCACTGCTAGATAATTAGTGAACATGATGAACATAAGGAAAACCAGCAATCATCTACAGAGTTAGGCTATAACATTTGTAAAAGTGATCATTAAAACCGATATGATTTCATAGCATAGATTCCATTGCATTAATCCAAAGAGATTAAGATGTTTGCATTTTATTTGCAGGTTTTCAGGGACAAACTTTGCAGTTGTCTGTTATGTAAATGCTAAAAACTGGGAAATGTGACTTTCCTTGACAGGGAATTTTCCTCGTTCCCACCATCAAGCAAATGTCTGCTGGGACAGGTACCCCCTTCCTAAAGCCGTAAACTAAAAAAAGTTGGAATAGAGGATAAATCGATGTATGATTCAACATGTAACTGGCTTGACTTGTTCATTTTGTTCTCTTGGCGTAGTCATGATACTGGCGAGAGGCCGCCCTCTGGAACCAACATCTAACAGCACTGCGATAATCTGGGGCTCATTTCAGCTCTGAATCGTCTGGACACCAACACCCTCATATGTTTGGCTTAAAGTTGGTCCAAACACTTCCAGAGATTCCTTGTTCTTTACTATTCCAGTGAAGGGACTCGACTGAAAAGATGTAATTTTTAAACATTCCCTTCAGACAAATGTTCATAATATTCATGCTTTACAGAAATGGAAATTGAACCATATGTTCAAATATTTATATTTCAGGCATGGGGGGGGGTGGAGAGGTGGCGGCTTTCACACCTGCCCAAACGAACCAGACTATCCCCGAAACAAACTCTGGTACGGACCAAACAGTGTTGGAGTGAACGTGTCCTAAATCGGCCTGAGGACGGGCTGCAGGCACTAAGAGCATTCGAGAACATTTAGGGAGGCCTGGGGGAAGAACCGCTTCCTCGATACTTCCTACATTATCCTCCATCACCAAGAGTTTCTCTCTCACACTCGCACACGAAATGTAGCTCTCCATTTCTACACACACTGTGCGCCTCACACACTTCCCCCTCCCCCTCTCCATAACACTCCACTTAATATGCGATATCATTATGGTTACATGGAGTGCAGCCCTAATGGGACTAACAGAACACCGAGGAGACTGCAGCTAAAAGGAGAGATTACCAGGAGAACTGCACTATGGGACGGGATGGGATGGATGGATGGAGCAGGAGATAGATTAAGAGATAGAGAGGGGAAGGTATCAAAGGGTGAACAGAGACAGGAAATATGCAGAGGATGGGGCGATTTCATCAAGCAAGAAAAAGAGGATTGAAAAATTGATTATGTGGAACCTCTTCAAAGGTCAAACGGATCCGACGCTGGTGCCAACCACAGAATTAAGTATTGCCTTCAAAAATTAATGCCTGGCATAAATCATTTTTATCTGTCTTGGACATCTATATATTTAATATCAGCCGTTAAAATGAGACGAAGAAATAAAGTCACGATTTGCCCAGCAACCCACTGATCTTTGCCATCTGGCCGACAAATGTTCTCGATTTTAGCTGCGATAGCTTGGCGTTGTTAGAAATCTTGAATGTTTTTTGCTTATAATCCTTATCTGGTATTGAATACTAGTGGCCATGCCAGTGTTCTGCTCTGTGGGCATCGATCAGCTGTGAGGAGATTACATGTTGGGCATGATTAGATAGGTCAAAAGAGCTGAAAGATCATTCATATGAATCTGGGATTGCTGCTGCCGGCAGCTGATCAGATGCTGAAACCAGATGACCCGATGTGGCTGTCCTCTCCAAACCCACTGACCCACCCGGTGGAGCGATCAATACCAATAGTACATCTGGGGTCAACAGTCTACATGTACAGGATTTTAGTACAGATATCGCTTAAATTAAATTTGATCACACACATGTGTAAAGCTAAACTTTCTCCTGAAAACTGGAATCTTCAAAATGCATAAATTTAAACAAACTCAGCAATATCTGCAGGGGCTACAACATTCCCACCATTCCTCTGCCTTAAAAACACGGTTCTCACAATTAAGTGAGTGTCGCGTCTTGTGAGCTGGTTTTAGAGGATGAGGTAATGCCTTCAACGGTCGGCAAAAATAACCACTTAAGGCTGCTCAAAATAATTACCTAATGTTATGACTAAAGCAAGAGATTACATGAGTGATTATTAGGCAAAAAAAAAAAGTATTACATGGCACTCTTTCCAGGAAACCAGTTAAAATGTTATAGTTGGTATAAACGTAATTATCACACTTGAATTCTTCCACATCTTGGAGGTACTAGTTATTTACTAGATCTAAATTTGTAAAGCTGCAGCTGGTTAAAAATTGTGTGTAAATTAAGACAACATTTTGTAAAAAACAATTCAGATAATTGGATAACTGTACCTTGATAGCATTAGCTGTAGGGGCAGGCAAAAATGCATGTATTGCTTTAACTCATTTGGGAAATATCCTGGAAGCATCCACATGATCTCAGAGCAGCATATTTCTAGTTTCAACCTATGAATCAGCGATGGAACAGTCAGGATCTGTGAACACTGTACTTACTGGATGTAGCTAATGTCTATGTAACCGATTCCCTCAAAAAAGCATCATATACACACAAACTGAAGACCGACTGAACCACTTATAAGTTACCAACGTAAACAGATATGCTATATGGAACATGGCTAGTTAGAGGAACTATATTATTCTGTCCAATTTTGTTTCAGGTATTGGAAAAGATCATGATGTGGAGATGTATTAGAGGCAGAAAAGCAGCTTGCTCGATGATAAAATTATTTGGCATACATGTTTTTAACGAGAAGCAGCTTTTGACCCAGTTTGCACACTTGAGGCCATAGTATTGTAAAGGTAGCACCAGAATGTGTCCGTGTTAATATTCTTCTTCTTTGATGTGCTGGGGTCTATATTAGCATGCAGTGTGTAAAATTGCATTCAAATTATGCATGGACCATGAGTCACAGAGATCTTTCAAACACACTGCTCTACGTTAAAACACACCTCTGTTTCACCCATTTACTGATGTGTTAAGTGTATGAACCATTATCTGAGAAATGACTGAGTGCAGACTGTATGAGGTGTTTCAAAAGCATAATTGTGTGCTTTACCGGCATTTTCGGAGAGGGAGGAGAAGTCTTCTCTGGGGTAGGAGGCAGAGGGCTGAATAAACATGCCCTCGTCAAATCCTTCTTCTGGCTCTGGTGGGAAGTTGTAGACAAATCGTCGCGTGGTGGTCTGCTTTTTCCTCCTCCCACTTCCAGCCGCGGCGTCCGGTGCCTCTCGTTTTATCGCTGCGGGTGCCACGGCGGTGCCACCTGTGGCCGGCTCGTTCCAGACGAAGACCTGCGTCTGGCCACTCGCTGTTCGCGTTTCATTGGTCTCTGCTGAATCGGATGAGTTGTCATTGTGGGTCCAACTACCAGAGGTTCCGGGGGTCACCAGGGCACAGCCCTCACCCCCCGCCACTGTCACTTCTATATCACTGGTCTCCTCCTTCACCCTGCCAGTTTCGTCATCTTCCTCCATGGCCTCCTTTCCTTGGTTGGTGCTGGCCTTGATGGACAGCTTCGACAGGATGCTCGTGGCCCAGAAGTTGCTTGGTTTGCGGTCCAGCCCCCGCTGTCCCTCTTTGGCCACCATCTGCCTTTTGTTATAGTCCACCACGACAGAATCAGGAGCCTCCTGTTTGATGCTGATATTCAGAGCATCTTTTATAAAAGCCCTACACGACTGTACAACCTCTGTCATTTGGAGGTAACTAGCAACGGACATCACTTCAATGGCATTTTGGCTTGTGAGCAGCAGATTCCCGGAGTAGAGAAAGTCGAGGATTACCGAGAAGCCCTGCACAGCAGCGACATCCAGGTGTGTGACCGTGGCTTGGTCCTGGGCCTCACTCTTGGTCAGACAGTAGAGGGTTTTAAAGTAGCGGCTGCCCGCAACCAGGATGTTCTTGTGTGCACGAAACACCTGGCCTGAGACGACTATGTTGACGTCACAGAGGATTCCACTTTTGCGTTGCTTGTCCAACTCCTGGAGGAGCTGGTAACAGTAGGAGTTCTCATTGGGTTTGTTGCGGTAGTCTTCCTCTGAGCAGTTAGTGGAGGGGCTGGCACTGTCCGAGGGCCTCACCGTCTCCTTTAAAGTAAAAGAAAGAGAGACAAAATTATTGTCTGGGTGCAGACAGAAATAACTTCAAAGAAAAGGACAAACGTAATTACACACAAATGTGTTTTGCATGTCAGTCGTCCTGGCTTTGTGAAAACACACATACATACACCCTCTGGGTTCTTCGTGTGAGAGCACTGCACCTGCCTTGGAGGTAAAACAGGTTTGACAGGCTTCTGTCGAGGGGGAGGTGGGAATGAGGTAATGCAAGGCGTACCACTTTAAGCCTGAGTGGCATTATATTGTCTTACAGTCAGTTTGATTCGGCTATGAAAACTACTGTATGGCTCTAGTGACAAAAAGTAAGCTTAAAAAAACAACAACGGAACATTCAATGATCGAGTGACTCTTCATACTGACAGCATTTTGTGTAGGAAATAGCCACAGCATTCAAAAAGTTAAACTCAGGCCATGGTACCAAGGAGAGGATATGCAACTTTTTTGATCAAATGTAACAAAACAAAAGTTTATGTGGTGGCTCCTTTCTAACACAGTCATCATAGCAAGCCAATGCAACCAGGATTCAAACACCCAGACCCCGAGTAAAAGCTTATCCTAATGGCTTTTTAGAAACTAACACTGCGACAACCTCAGCAGGAGGCTTCTTTGCACAAGCTGTGACTCTATTACTGAAAAAAATGAAAAGCGCTTACAACACAAGAATCAAAAGTTACTACTAGTAAGATAATGACTTTTAAGGTTATTTGTGTCCCTTTAGACAGTGGCATGGGGAACAAATTGCAGCAGATCTCTGTGGAAAGAAAGCTCATTGATTCAGTTCCTTTCAAGATTTTGGTAGCATACTAGGGTAAAAATAAATTAAAACCACTACATCAAAAAGGTCTAGGGACTTCAGATTGGACGATAGAGATTCCTTAAAAAAACCGAGGACACTTCTTAAGCACTATTTTTACGCTCTGAAAAAGCTCTTCTTCACTGTGAAGCAACAGCAAAGTTTTATAATTTCATCACAAAACAGAAGAGAACTGAGAGCGAGCACAAATAATTCACATTGACTGACAAATATTCTAATGTTCACATATTTAGACCGTAAAGAACATTAGCAACACATTCCTGAACAGTGAAGTGATGCCATTCTAATTTCTCAATATAAAGCAGGCTATAAATGCATGAAGAGTTTGATAAGCGTCTAAAGCAGGACACAACTTGGTGTTGAACGCGGGAGGAACTGGCAAAGGAACAGAACTACCCTGTAACAGACCCCACTCCCTCATAACAGGAGGATCAGGGGAGGAGAGGGGGGGGTGGGAGGGCAATGGGCCAACCTGGTACTGAGCAGAAGCAGGGCGAAATACACACATGCCAGCATATGCTTACAAAATATGTGGCACCCATAAGGTGTGGGCTGAGGTAAAAGCACACAAGCTCACCAAATACACCAGTAAATACAATTCAAAGATGCACCAACACCTAGAATATGTAGAAGGCGGTATAGCTTTTCCACACAATACACACAAGCGGGGCATACATCTCTGGGTCATTTTAGAATTGCAGAGCAGATGTCCTAATCCAGAATAATTCACATTGCTCCAGCCCTGCATTTTTGCCCCCGCCCACTGCACACACATGCATGTACACGCACACAAAAACACACAGGAACCAGGCTGCCTCCACATACACACAGCTGGGGTTTCAGCCCGAGTAATTCAGATTAAATCCATTTCTCTGAGGTCCCCACCCAGCCCCCACCCACCCACCACCACCACCCCTTCTCCCCCCACACTGCAGCTCTTGTCCAGGCAGCCTGGGCACACAGGACAGTATAGGGGGGCTTATCATCCTCTGCCACAGCTGGAGGGAGAGAGATGGAGGCAGAGAGAGATGGGAGAGAATAAAACGCAAGGCAGAATGAGACAGTTGAAAGGATTGACATGCTTTAAAGACTACTCAAAATGAATAGAGGATGCAAAGATGGAAAATATGAAGACATGTGAAACCTATAGAAACAGAACTGACAGCATGGTATTTGAAAAGACCATGAAAAGTGGTTTGTGAGCACCCTGATAACACACACACAGACACACAAAAGCCAAGACTTATGAGGAGATAGAGAGAGCAAAACCTTGAGCGCTGAGGAAAAAGGGCAGGAGAGGAAATGTGGAGCAGAGGGGGACAGAAAGCGAGCGTGATAGAGAAGGAGTTGGGTCACCCCATTTTAGCCTGCACAATAGCCCATGTTCTCCCCGAGGCTTATTGTCCACTCACTGTGGGCCTTTGTGAAAAGGCTCAGCACTCACTCTCTTATTACACAGCAGCTCCCACTCGCAAGCATAGAAAGGAGCCATCGTGCATGTGGGTGAGGCTAAGAGGATGAGGAGCGAAGGGAGAAAAATTATTCCATGATATACACATCAAAGCCTCTGGAGGGACATGGTCATCATGTTGAGTACTGTGGTGAAATATATTGGAGTGGTGAAAGGCAGGAGAGCTACTGCTGCAAGAGGCACCGAATATGCTTTCAACTTTGATTGTCAGCGCCTGCAGTTTACACATTTTTTTGACTACGGCCCTTTATTTAATTGAAAATCTACAGTAAACCTAAAACACACAAATAGGGACGAGTGTGAAAATATAATAAAAGAGATGCAATAACTTCATCTCAAATTTCAAATAATCACTCATCAATATCCAAACACCAGACTACCATGTCTGTGTTAACAATCAACGGCTATTACAAGTTATGAGTGAGTACCTACAGCAGTCAGGTTCGGACAGCCTGGTACTGGGCATGGCTCTCCACACTCTCCTCATCAGCAGCATCATCCTTTCTCCAGATGTGCCACGTGTGAGCGGGGAGCTTAGAGAACCAGCAGATCAACCCTGCACAGCAGATGCTGGAGGCAAAAACCTGCCTGAGCTCAGCCAAGAGAGAATGTGGGGACAATATCGGCCTATCCTACCCCCAGTGATGACGTGGCTGGGTTTTTATTCAAGCCAGAGATGGCAGGGATGGAAGTATGAAAGGCAGAAAGGGAGCACAAAACCCAAAAGACCGCTATGGAAAAGGAATTCTTTGATCTAGGTCAAACAAAAAGGCTTCAAAATCTGCAGTGAACGGCCAACAACGCAAGATTTACAGGTGGAGTGGATGAAACAAACCAAGATGGCCATAAATTCAAGTTTTTGGATGCAGCGCTTATACAGTGAAGATATGCCACAACTTGGTTCCAAAAGAGTGTTTCAACAAAATAAACCACAAACCCAAACAAACCGCGAAGCCCCAAGGCCATCACATCCACGACAAGCACTGAGACACACCTCGAAGAGATCATGTGATACGACACAGTCCCCATGAAACATAATGACCCACTGGGGCCACATTTTGTTTACCTTCCATGCGCATGTTTTTCTCCTCCTCATTTACTAAATCAGCCCCCTACCCAGTATCAATCCAGTCCCATGACCAGCCCAGCCTTGAGGCCATCCTCAACCAGTCTCTCTTTAACTCCCCACATCAAATGTATCCTTCACTCAGCCCCCCCCCCCCACCACTCCTCTTCTCCCACCCAACCCGTCTGTCCCCAGATACTGAAACAATACCGCAGTGTGCGTTTGGCCCAAGGTGTGGGAGGGCTGCACTGAGTGTCTCCCTGCCTCGTAACAATGCTAAACAGTTGGGGGGGTTGTCGCTGGCAGAATCAACGAGAAGAATTCTCCCTCAGGCTCCACCCCACCCGTTTCCCTGACCTGTGGCCCCCAATAAACATCCCATCTATTTGCCAGGCACCAAGCCTCAATGCGTGGGTCCGCTTCCCCATTGGGGGAGACTCCCTTACGATGAAAGTGGTGTTAGGAAAAAAGTGAAACAACTTAACATATTGGTGTTTCTTTTTCTAAAACTAAAGTGCCATTTGTTTACTTTAAATTTAATGTAAGCTGACAGTAATATAGGCTGAGCATTTGCTTATCCACCAAATAAACAAGTCAACAAACATCATCTGACCTGACTTTACTATCCTGACTTGTATGTTGCGGTGTGGTAATTAAGTGCTTATAAAAGAAGGAATTCACATTTGTTACTGATGATCGTGGAATAACCATGATTGACAAATACTGAAAAAGATTTGTAAATGAGAAGTAGAGCTTACAGTGGGATATTCACCGTAGAGAACTGAAACCAAGAGCAGTTTCATGTGGTAATCATACTATGTAGCACTGTGTGTGATAATATAAATGGGCCGACTATTACAGAAGTACGTTCCTATAAATGACCACGACAAGGAGCTGACCAAAGACGCGTTTCAACACACATCAACTTTACATATCAAAAGAATAAAACACTTAAAAAAAAAAGATGCAAGGTTTGATTTACTGATCCTACACTATTTAAATGATTCTATGTCAGAGGCTTTTGCTGTACTGTGACCTTTAACCAGCAAGCATAGGGAACAATCTAAGCACAAGACTACGTCTAGTGAATTAAGGACAACAGCCCCCTTCTCCAAGGATACCCACATTTACCACAGCTGCCCTGGTGTGCAAGGGGTAATTGAGTTAGCTTCAACAAATGCAGCAGAGGCCTGACTAACATCAGGAATGGGTGAACAGAACAAGACGTTGCCTCATAACACCATAATTCCTCTTTAATGTACTGCCTCACAATGCAGACTTCCTTACAGTGCTGCCCTTTATTTCAACAGCACTGTACGTATGAAGATTACAAATGTATTTTACAGAAGCTGTCTTTAAAGATAAACACTGAATTCAGTTACATGAAAAAAAGGAAAATTGAAACACTAAAAAATGACAAAACAAATCAGAATGAAATCCTTTCCAACAGTGCTGCAATGGGACTCTCTTTCCGCACTACTCTCCTTTGAGCGAATGGCCTGGTTAACCTCTCGATACAGTGTCTGGGGTCCTTGTTGCTAGGGAAAAGCCACACCAAGCCCCTAATCCACTCCTGCTCCTCTCCTTACCAATTAGAGATGTGTACAAGTTAGTGGATCACTTTAAGTCATTCTGATTAGTGATGGCGTGTACAAAAGGAAGGAACTAAATGTAGTGGTGAAATCCTCTTCGCGCACAAATTAGAGTCAAATAGCATCTCGCTCTTAATTCTCATGACAGCTCAGACTATTGCCAGGATATGAGGAAGGATATGACAGCGCATAGGGAACTGTAAGTGACAGTGTAGGGTTTTTTTTTTTTTTTAATATGGCACTGACGGGAGGATTGCCCTTTGACACCATATTGTATGGGTAAATCTGCCCTCCCTGTTTTTATGAGGTCACTGAAAGATTAGAAGTGTTGCTTACATGGCAATAAATATAATGAACCAATAAAACATCCCATCCATATCAAAAAAGGCTGAATTCACTTTTACAAATGAGGTGGATGTGTATCTGCTTTCAATATTCAAATACTATAAAACAAATGTCTACCAAAACTTTCTGTAAAACACTAAGTCAATATATCGTAGCACGGGTGATTATTCTAATTCTTTCAGTCTTTCAGATGGAAGATGAAGTTCTAATCCTATGATAAGCAATAAACTTAATCAGCCACTTACAACTGATGCAAAAATGCAGATGGAGACCCAGGTGAGTCTGTGTGTCATTTTATTACCCAAGTCTGTTTCACTCATTCAAGCCTATTCAAAGGCTGCCTCTGGGCAAGCAAGCTGTCAGGCTCTGGGCAACATGCCGGGCAGCATGATTTACTCTCCTGCTCTTGTCTAGCATTGCAAATGACACCAGCTATGGATTTTGGGGGGTCATTCTCGCACAATGCCTCTAATTTAGCTCCCTAAAGGGAGGAGGTGGTGGTGGAGGAGGAGGAAGAAATGCGCCAGAGGTCACCCGGGACTGCGAGGCAGCAGAACTGCTTGAGAGGCGGGGGGTTGGGAAGGGGTGCGGTTCCCCAAAGGCTGCCAGGGTCGAGCTCTTGCCATTGTGTGACCTCTAGCAAGCTAGCAATCAAGACAACTGCTGACCCAACAAAACATGGGTTATTGTACAGCGTGCATACAATAAAACATTTCATAAAAGTCCAATTGACTATTATCTCACAGGCAATCAAGAATGGATGATAAGCGGTTTAGCTGCTGTAAGAAAGCCATCGGTGCAGAGAAACAGCCTCTGGGGGATAGTAGCTGGCAGGTGTCAAACAGGAGAACATGTCTGTACGTGTTGGCCACAGAGTGGACACACATTGACATTATACACAGATCTAAAGGGTCCGTCGCATCCACACTCATATGTGGCTCATCGTATTCGCCTATCAGTACCCCCGGAGCCTCGCTAGGGGCTTTCCACTGCCGCCTCTGGGCCACCTACAGCCGGCGAGACAGCCCCACTCCGAGCGGCTGTTGGAAGCTAAGCTAGCCGTTAGCGCAGGTTAGCAGCCCGATGCTATCTAATTAGCCCGGAGAAGGGATTGTGGAGCTTAAGTAACACCCTCATTCCCACATTCACCGTTGGCAGAAGTTATGAAAAACAGTTTAAGGCCAACACACATCACGAAGCAGCCGCGCGGCGGGTGTTGGGTGTCACGTCGCGGAGCTAACGTTACCTGTTTGGTGGGGTCATTTCTCCCGTGCTCAGAAGACAGGTGATGTCTCAGCAGCAAGGCCCGCTTGTAGTTGCGACTCCCTTTCACCAGCTCGTCGCTGTTTTTAGTGGCAATGTTGTGACACCAGGAGCAAGACATGAGTCCCGTCTCCTGGCAAAATTTCAGCCATGGAAATTCTTGCAACCACGAAGCGTGAAAAAGTGAGTGTTTCTGAAGCAGCGTCTGCGGTCTCATCTCTACCCCAGATTTCCTGGATCCCGGCTCGGCGCCCCCCCTCGCCCCGCTTCCACTATCCGGGCCGTCGGCGCTGCTGGGACCGTTCCCCTCCGTCCAACTGCTCCCCTCCCGGGACCCGTTCGCCGCTTCCACCACCGAGCCGACGCGATCGTCGCCGTCCCCGGCTGCCCAGCTGCCCCCTTCCGGGTCCTCTTCTTCCTCCGCCTCGGGTTCCGTGCTGTCGCTGACAGACCCAGCGCCCTCCACTCCTCGCTTCTGCGACGGTCCTCTCGCCCCCAGATCCCTGTCCTCCTCCTGATCCGGCCTGTTCCCGTTAAAATGTCGGTCTTGACAGGCCGGGGCCTCCCAGCTGTTACAGTTCCCCCCACCGATGCCGCTGGAGCCCGTTAACCCAGCCAATCCACCTCCTCGGAAAGCCAGCGACCTGCGGTTTCTCTCACCGGACATTTTTCTCAATATATATCTGAATCTTCACTTTCTCAACTGTATCCTCCTCCGACACGAGAATTATGTACTTGTGAGCGCCGTATCTTCCCGAAAGAGATGGACCGTCGTCGCTTCTTTTCTCCGCCTGGCCCTCCCGGTGAGAGTATGTAGGTTATGCGGAAATAAATAAAGGTTTTAAAGGCATAATGAATTTGAGGGTTCTCGCTGCGTCCGCGCAGGCCCCGCAGAGGTCGAATGGCAACGACTTTCCTCCCCACAATGCACCTCGAGCAGGGAAAGGGGGGGCGCGGAGGGAGGGGGCGGCTTTTAAAGGAAGATGGGGGTGCTGCTGGATCAGCGAGGGGGCTTTGTGTGAGAGAGCTGCACCCTTTTTCCGCATGCTTTTCATCTTTTCACTCGGCTTGTTCTCTCAGTCTATTAATGTCGACTTTTGTGCCACCTCCTGCTGAGCGGGGTAACCAGAATAATACTAACATTATGTCTGCAAGACAACCGTGAAGTGGAACTGAACATTGAAACTTTACGAGCCATTATCGCATTTTAATTACAGGGTGCGCAAAAAATAAAATTATATATATATATATATATATATATATGCATTTCATATTTTCATAAAATTAAACAATGTAATTTATTATCGTCATATTTCATACGATTATCACATAATTTCCCGTTTATTATTCATATCATTTCAATGTAACTTATGTCATGATATAAAATGCTATTTCATTTGAAGCACCTGAAAATATGTCATGCCATTTGAATTGTCATACCAAGATCAATTACAAATCAATCACATGATGCATGTTAAGAACTCGACATGATAACTTGGTAATTTCTGTGACTGACTTGTATGTGAGTCCCTTCATTTTTCTGCTTCAATTAATGAGGTGTTTAAAGACTTTTAAGATTTTTTTTCAGGCAAATCGAAGTTTGAAATTTAGTCTTCCAGATCATCTATTTGAACAAATCACAAACTGCGTGTGCTTTACCACAAACTGTAATTTTTCAGGGACAAATGAGTTGTTAAAGCTTACAGTGAGATTTTTCTCACTTATACCATCTGCCAAGTCTTTTTTTTTCTGTTTCCTGTGGTTAGAATTAAAACCAGCAGGTGGCACTCTATCCTGTGAGCGTCTTACTTGTGTGTTTTGAGTGTGATGCTTGACATAGTTGGGTGTATAGTTTCAGAGCTCTCCAATTAAGGGCTTTGCACACAGCGTGTGAACAAGAAGAGGATTTAACCCAGGTTTTGATTACAATATGGGGGAGGATTGTGTATCCAGCTGTAATGGGTAAATTCCCAAAGGGGTGTTAAAACAAGCTGTGTACAATTAGTGTGTCTATTTATTCTATCTGTCTCTCATGAGTACTCACAATTAACTTGATTTTACTAATGGCCTAAAACAGGAATTTCCTATAAGAAACAACACAATTACATGCAAATCTATATAGAAGAAAATATCTTGGATATGTGTATAAATGTGATTGAGTTTTTTTTCTTTGAGCTATTTTCAGTGTATCTTCTAAGTTCCAGACTCTCATTTTAAAGGTTCCTCACAAGGATTAATTTGCTAAATCATTCCATGTGTGTGAAATATGAATATACTATAGATTTTATAGTTCACACGGAAAACTCTCACTTGAACTCTACAAAACCAGACTTGCCCGTGCCAATACATCAGCACAAAATAAATGTACACACCCATTGAAGACATGATGTTGTTTGACATTTCAACCTGCAGGGTAAATCAAATTTATTTGAGGCAGTCGTCTAAACATTAATACTAAATACAGCCATAGGCAAGTTCTTGTGTTTTCAGAACTCTTTCAACACCAAATAAACATATCTTTGTGCAGTCTATCACTAGTTCATTTGAAAATCAGTTTGCACTTGCATTACTGATTGAAAGTGCTCACATGATATTACTATTGCATGTCTTCAACATCACAACATTTGGCATGTCCAACCTCAGTTAAAATCACACTTACATCAAGGAAACAGCACAATGTGTGAAAACCTGAAATAGGGAAAGAAAGAAAAAAAAACATTTAAAAATGCTCAATTTAAAAAAAAAATCTACATATAAAGATATTGCAGAGACAGTATTTCAAGATGACTTTTAAGAAGTGGCATTTTCAAGTTCACTGGCTCTCCCCACATAAAGGACACCAAACCGATGTATGAATTGAACCTTTGAACAGATCACATACTTTGCAATTATTATATCTGAATTCCATAAGGAAATAATGGGTAAGTGGGCTTTTGGTATTATTGATCTCAGGAGCAACATGCAACTGGCAGTGCGCAATGACCATAAAATGGAAATATAATAAAATATGTTGCACAAAACAAGTAGGGTGAAATTCACAAAATGAGAGAAAGAGGGTTGTTAGAGTCCCAGTCTTCTGTGATGGAAGTCAGGTGAGGTTGGCTGTTTGGAGGATAGAAGCTGTTTTCACTTTAGTGAGATCTTAACTGTTCTAAACACCAGCAAGAAGAACAGGTGAGGTCAAAAGTGGGTAAACAGAGCTGTCCCGCTTTTGAAATAAACCACAGTCTTTTGGAAGAAATTTGTACATTCAAATGCAATGTAAATATTTGTTGTATGAACGTCATTTGAAAGTCTTGGATTCCTCCTTGATTAAACACCACATAGTTTTCAAATCTCAGTTACAGTGCAAAATAAATGACAGTGAAAGTAAACGCTAAACACATAGTTTTTTCAATCGTATTACTATAAATAGTAAAACGTGTTAAATGATGATCAAATAATGACGTGTCTTTTTAGCGGAGTGCCGTTGACGCCTTAAAACTCGATCCACGTGCTTGCCTGTGTTTACACTGGTGCGTGCTGACGTCACGCGGAGCCCCACCCCGCACGGCGCGCTGCCTGGCAACCGCACTGGAGAGAGAACAGGAAGATCAGAGAAAAGTGAACAACCTGCAAACTCTGGACTTTAAGGCTCTACAAACAACCGTCTGCCCTACAATGGAGGATGCACAGAAAGGTAAACAACTTCCTCGAGTGTGTCATTGCTCCATTGTTGTTCTTTCAACTGCTTTTCCTCTCAATGGAGTTAGCAAAGTTGCTAACTTTGCGTGGCTCTGAAACATATGCTACTTTTTAAGTTTGAAAGAAGTCAGTTGTGCACATCTTTAGACAGCGGCAATAACACAGGGACTTTAGGAAGAGGATGAATCTATGTGAGATATTAATGTAACTCGTTGTCATCGTTTAATTAAAAAAAAAATACACGGAAGCATAATTCAGTAAGATTACAGCATTGGGCTGACTATCGAATTGCTTGAGTTACAACACAACAAGCAAGTTTTTTCTGTTGGTGTTTAAGTAGGAAAACAAGAAGTTTGTCTCGTTGTCAGTAGTTCTCGGGGGAAAACGTGTTGTACCTGCACACGGAGGCTACACCCGTCTGACAACTAATTCCAAGTCCCGCAAAGTACCATAAAATGTGCTTCAGTGAGTTGATAATGTCTTCTCTCAGTTTAACAATTTCTCTCAAAATTAAGTGTTATCCGACAATTTCACACTTCCGTCCTTCACCAAAGCAGCTGCATCAATGATTTCAAACTGCCAAATCACGCACAGTCGTGTGCAATAACCCAAGGAATGCTGTGAATGCATCCTGCCTTACCTGTCACTCCTGCTTCCTCTCTTCCCTGAGGTCATCCTGTACTGTCTTTTCTTCCTAGGTACTCATCTGCTGTCTCACTCCTCTTTATGATTGTACTTCACTACTGTGACAGAGGCTTCACATACAAATGCAAATATTCATCCTCTAAGTGTGCAACAATCAGGCTTGTATTTAGAACTCAGGTTTATTAAACACACCTCACAGCTTTCTTTGCACATGCACACATACACACACACCCCATTTGGACTGAGTAAAGTGGTTGGTTTATTTGTTTTTCTCAAGGGTGTGTTCGGTAAAGACGTTCTGACCTCATTTCTGTTCTACAAATAACAATTTTCATCCCCCAGGTTTCACAGGAGTAATATCCTGTTGTCTGAAACAACTGTTTTTCAGCAGACATAACCCAATACTGGACAATAATTAGCATTTAATTCATATCAGAGTGGCATCTGTAATAACCAGATGATCTGGCTCCACTCCCTTTTATCTATTCACTGAGATTTTCCTTTTCTGCATTGCATTTTGTAACGTGTGCGCAGGTGGTCGACAATCTGCAACCGCACATGACTTTTCTTTTTGTGACTGTATTTAAGTAGCTTTAAAGCCAGTTTAAAAACAAAGAGCTTGTTTGAAAGCAATATTTCCTCTCATAATATGAGTTAGTTGCACACAGCTGTGTGCCCCTTTGTGGCATCAATGTGCAGAAATAACCTGCTGTTTGGAATACAAATACAATGATCATATGATAAGGAAAGCCTCCGGAATTATTCATACTCTTTACTGCAGTATTGCGGAGGTTTTTGTGTGGATTGTAGTTGACAGAAGTCACATTTTTACCTTCAGATGCTTTATTGTGTTACATTCAACCATAGGAACTATAGACTCTTTTTTATAGTTACACTGCCATGGCAACAGACTGCAGAGTTCATTTCAGTGTCTCATTTGCATGCTGGTATCCATGGCAGCTGCATCCTGCCACCATATGTACCAGCATCCTTCCCAATTGCTCACCTTGCCAGTGGTACCTGTTGCATTCCAGCCCATTCACTCATCAGTATTTCAGATCAAAAAAATCTATTAAATTGGTCTTCTTACACATTTTAGTTTTTCATTGTTATATTTCAGTGAAATTGTAAGTCTACATCTGCATCCTATTGTCAGTTTCTCATTTTGGGAATTGCACAAAGAAGAGAAGGAGAGAGCTAGTCTATTAGGTTGAAGCAGATATCGGTTCATATCGAAGGCACTAAAAGGGCTGTGTTTTGTCTCCTCTGATTGTGCGTCTGTATGTCGATGACCTTCTTGATAACAAGTTCCTCTCCAGTTGCATCAAGTTTCCCATTAGTGAGTTCAGATCATATGAGTGTTGTTTTTGCTTGTAGTTATTATTTTTGGTTTTGTGGCCGATGGGAGAAGCAGCCTGTGGGTATTAGCGCACAGTATTGGCTCTGTAATTTGTTTGTGGGTAACTTGATGAATTTGTTAGCATTTGTGTTAATTGTACACAGTGGAAAGAGGATGTTTGATTTCTACATACTGTGGAAATTGCAGTACTTTTATAGTACAGTACTTGGAGACCTCGGGGTGAAAAGCTTTTTCACACATTACTGTTGTTCCAGGTTATAGACATAAGTGTTGAAAAAGAAATTTGTTGTTTGTTCTCACATCCTTCCTGTCTTTATCCAGCACCTTTGGCTATAGAGTTGGATGGTGTCTGTTTTTACTGTTTCGCTTCTTGGACAGGAACTTTTGGCTGTGCTTCAAATCAGTTAAAAAATGGCAACGTCCGTCTTGTTTTTCAATTTGCTTCTCTAATGAGATTGATCATGAGCAGTGGCCAATGTTTCTGCTTTATTAGATTTCTATGAGGCACAACTGAGCGCTTTTAGTTATTTGAGGAAGTCTCTCACAGACAACATCCCCTCCAGTGATGTACAGATGATTTGTTCAAGCCAGAAATTCATTTAGCAGAACAAAATCCTATTTTCTCAAAAATTGCTCTCATATGTTTTTATACATCAACATTGTCATGGAAAATTCCTAAAATCTCTGTCTCTCAACATGAGGGATTTGTCACATGCTATGGAAAATAAAAGATGGATTAAAAAAAAAAAAAAAAAGGTGAACCTCCTGTCCTGCTTTAAGGTATGATTTCATTCTTATCAGACATCAGCATGATTAAATAACTGATTGTCTGGATACCGCCCTAGGTTAGAGATTTGCTGCCCATAGTACCATCGTTTGGAAAATAGCATGCACTTTGCAATATTGCTCAGTCCAGGATGAAAGATGAGACGGAATTTGTTTTTAATATATGTTTCAAAGGCTCGTCAAATTGCACAACGTTGCTAAATTGTTCGCCTGTTTACAGCTACTCACAAGCAACACAACAAAAAAGAAAACATTGACACAACACTAGAATTATAATTTTCTGTTTGTCATGGAGGTAAAATTGTAGATCTCATCCACATTCTGTCTACTTCTATACTCAACCTTTTGGTTCTCTCTAATAGAACTTCTAGTTTCTCTTTTAGTTTTACTTTTCACATATATTTTTCTCCTGAAGGCACTCATGGTGTGTGTTGAGTACAGAGGATGTTATTATTTTTGAAGATGGATGTCTTTATCGTTTTATCAAAGTTATTTTGAAAAATATTTTTGCATTTTTATACATTTCATCCCAAAGATTAAAGAGAAGTATCAAAGGATTCAAAGATCTTTATTGTCAGTGCATTTCTGCAATGAAACTTTGTTGGCACTCCAACATCAGAACTTTCTTTGTGCTTATAGCTATCTGAGCAAAAGCAGAATAAAATATGATGTGTCATAACTGATGTTTGGTATTTCAGCTTTAGAGCTGCTGCATTTTGCTTGATTGCTCCCCCAAATATTTTGTCCGTCCCACTACTGCAGATTCAGCGATCCAACCCTAGTTGATGATCATAACATGAGAATAATTATTATATCAAAGCAAAATTAAGGTATCCAATTTTTTTTATTACAGACTTGGGAGCTCATTTTTCCTCTGCTTTCAGTGCAGCTTTATGGAGAATGTTTCATCAACCTGTGAGATTTGGCTGGGCTGTGCTCTCACCTGTCTAGCAGCTTTGCCATCTTCCTATATGACACTGCAGGGAGAAACTTCAGGCATCTCTGTCAAATGGAGCACAGTGCATATGTGAACTGCATGTTTATCTCAAATATAGTGAAGTATTTTTTTCCCCTGATTGGATAAAGAGGTGTTCTTGTCCTCATCTCTGTAGATTTTATATGTGTACTCACTAATAATAATTTGCTTTAAAATATATTTTTATGTCTTATAGTTTTTCAACTTAGTGGTTTTTGCCACTAAGTAATCACTGATCTTATGAAATTTTGGGTCTTTTTTTTATAATATCAGCCTGAATAACACATAACCAAAACAAATCTCATTGGAATGTAACAATATAGAATGACATGTTTTTATGTAATAATCACAGTCTCTGATATGCTATACTTCTAAACTGCTATATTTTGTAGATTAACTGTGACTGTATTTTTTGAATTATCCTGTGGAATTGCTGCTTTGAGACAGTTGAAAAATGAAACAAGGAACCTTTCAAGCGATGATTATCATTACAGAGGAAGATGAAGACTGGAGTCAGAAACATTATGATTGAAAAAAGGCCATAACTCATCATGGCAACTGTAAACAGTAGTTTAGTTCTCTGAGAAATATGCTCTTTCCTTTCTTGGCAAGAGGAGCGATGCCACTCTCCAGAGAGGTGGGGGCGTACATTCCCAAAATGTCAGACTTTGTCTCCAGAAGGCCTGTTTGCGCAGTTTGATAGATTAGATAGACATGTACACTATCGATTCCCTCTCTGAGGGCTGCTCCCTCCACGCCTTTCTTACTGTTTTCCCATGATGCACATCTCATGAGAACCTGGTGGGCCAAGTCACTGCTTTCACAATCATCCCCGTCCCATGATTCTTGTTTTACACCGATCATGTGACGGCGTATGCCTTGAATAGGAAGGTAATTGATCTCACGCTGTGCTTCATTAACCAGTTTAGAATGGCTGTTTGTTCCTGCTTACAGTGTTAACAGGCAGCTCGGGTTGTTTTTGGTGTTCTCATCTGTTTTGGTTAATATTTCAAATGCCAAGCATCAAACTGTCACTGGAGTGGGCTGACCAGTTTGTGACTGTGACGCTCTATGATTTATCCAGTTCAAGCTTGGCTGTCATTTTCTGATAAATAAGTGTCACATGAATCCAGCTTCCCATGCAGGAGGGGATCCACTGGTCAGAAGAGGTGAGGGTTTGGAGTACTAATTCCATCCTGTAGGAAATAGTTTTAGCTACAGCACGGGTTCTCATGTGGAGATGAGCCTCCCGCTCACAGGGTTCGTGTCTTACAGTTGGACGACGCACGATGGGGGATCGAAATGGAAATTCACTTTGGGAGTCAAGCCCCTGATCAGCAGGATGTGTTTGTGTGCTGATGTGATGAGGGACTGTGGGCGGGACTTTTTTGAACTGACCTTGTTGAATGGAAGTTTACGTTGGAGCCTGACCTGAAATTAGTAGGACGAAATCTCCTTGTGTAGGATCTCTCTTATTTTAAACAGGCCTGCCATTTGGAACAGGGGGCTTTCTTGTCACTATTGTTAGAGTGCTACTTATTTTGATTATCAGTCACTGGCTGCTCCCTCAAATATGTAACGGTATGTTTCAGTCCAGATTCAATGCTTGATTCTAGTTTGGTTATTTAATGGTATTTCTAGTAGTCTTTTAGAGACTTGATGTTTTGTTGAAGAATGAGTTGTTTTCAAGTGTAAAACCTGGAGAGTAGAAGTTGCTTTCTATGTTTTATGCCTGTTGAACAGGAGTATTAATCAGTTATTTTCACTCAAAGGTTTTATTATACTTACAGATAGTCTTCAACTTTTCTTCTCTTCACTCTTTTGCAGTCTCCACGAGGCCTTTTCTGTTCTCCAGTGCACTGACCTTGCTTCCCTGCCAGTATCGGTGTGTTTCGAGGAGCCGAGGCCCAAAATCAAAAACATAAACCACTTGAGAATAGATTACACTATAAATCCAACTTCTATGCCACTTTACCAAGTTCAAGATCATGTTCAGGGTCTCGCAGACACACACGAACCATACACCGCTGTAAACACAGAAGCACCGGAACGATTAAATACTGTAGTTTTACAGCTCGTGCCACCAGTGGGTGCAGTGTTTTTTGCAATACGACCACCCATGCATGTACAGTCTTTCTTTAGTGCTTTTACCCCTCAGTATCTGGTGTATGTAAAAATATAAATGTGTTTCTGCATATTATCCAGATGATGGCGTAGCACATTTGATGAACAGTTTATTGGAGAAGAATCTAAATGAGTGAGCAGCACAGGCGTGGTCAATTTATTTGAAAGTGAACTTTGTTCCCCATTGCTTCAGTTCTTTTTGAACGGTGCTTGTTTCATAATGTGCAGTATTTCCTGGAGAGGGTGACACAGACATGCTGGTCTGGTTCCCTACAACCTGAAAGTGGAAGTTGTAATCTAGAAAGACGGGGTACGATGAACAGGTTACAAGTCTTTCACAGAGCGACCACAACTAGGGGCCATTGAGTGCCATCAATTAGCCTCAAATACAGGTTTTAGGACTAAGGAAAGTTCAGTGTTCTGAGACAAGCCACACATGCACAAGGAAAACTGTCCTCCTGTCCACCACGCCACCTTCTATTGCAGCAGGTGTTTTGATATGTGCAAATTGTGTTTGAAGAAATAGCACATTGAATTTCTTCCATTTATTTTTTCCATGTAGAGTTCACTAACCTGGTTCCATTTTCGGGGCGCACAGTTTATTATGAAACCCTGACTACTTAAAAAATTGGGGTAAAGTTTTCGATTGAAGCATTGTTTTTGTGCCTTGTGGAAGCTTCTGGTTCAGTAGCTGTTCTGTCTTGTGACCTTACAGTGATGAATATTACAGCGTAAACACTCACAGTGTCTTCTCTTTTTCACGCAGCGCTTTCCCTCAAATGCATACATGATGCACAGTGTAGCCTCTGGCACATCTCTCCCCTCCATTCTATCTGACTAGCATTACTGCTGCTTCAAGCTGGACCGTCCACCCTGGATTACCGCTCAGCTGTAATCTGGGACACTGCAGATTATGCTTTTCATCTAATGCGCCCCCAACACACACACACACATGCACACACCACATGACCTGCCCTCACAAATGGGACCTCTCTTATTTCTTCCTTGGATGGCAGGCGAGATGGTGGAAAGCGAATGAGGATGGGAATTGGCAGGCGGACCCGAAACGACCATAACTAGAGCGGGAGCACAGGTTCTGCTAGCAGCTGCTAGCTCCTGATAATGCCACTGATTGCACAAGCGGCTGCTTGGAGGATGGACTGGGAGTTGACCTTTGGGATTACAGTGGAGAGGAGGCAGGAGTGAGTGTGTCTGCTTCAACAGCTGCTTGAGGGAACAGGTAACTCATTAACGGCCAGTAAAGGTTTCTGATAGTGTTCAGCATGTCGTCTCAGACACAGAGACACAACATAATAAACTCTAATCTCAGCCCGACAAGGTAACTTTCGACAAGCTTTTGCAAAACTTCTCCCCTCGTGCCCACGCTCACTTTCGGACAGCGTATATCTCTACCGCATCCAATACCAGGGACTAGGAGAACACAGGGACGACCAGCACATGCCTGGATCACATGCAGACAATCAGCACTTTGCTTGGGTAGCGGCGGCAGCGGCGGCGGCAGAGGGGGAAGGAGTCGCTCTGAGCTGCAGCACTGACTATGGAGCCGCTGGAGGAATACCACTCTCCGTTTGACTTTGAACAAGGAGTCAATGCCAGCTACCTCTACCTCTCCCCAGCCTACAGCGACACGCCACCCAGCTCGCCCGCCGGCAGAGCCAGAGGTAATCACAAGGAGGAAAGGGAGAGGCCAAGTGGAGGACGTGTGCATGTGCGTGTGTGTGTGTGTGTGTGTAGGAAACGAGACAAAACACCGGTTTGGTTCATTGACCGGGAAGAATTTGGGGGAGTTTGAACTACAAGGGGGGAGGAGGGCAGGGGGGGCGGGGTGCAAATGGTAATCGTCAGTGTTGTGTAGAATGGCAACCGGCAGCCTGTGTTCATTGTTGTTTAATCATGAATTTCCTTAATTTCTCATGTTTAAGTTCCCATCGCTCTGATTATTTAATTTCTGGCCTTTATTGAGGTGGTTCTCACTGTTTATTTCCTTTTTTATTTAAAGCTCATTGTATATCTCATGGAGTTTTAGATCTTGTCTTTGTGTTATAGATTGTGGGGATACATCAGCAGGTTTGTTCTCAGTATTAGTTCCTCGACACTGTTGTGTCGTGGTGAGCACTCTCACCTCCAGCGTATGCCCTGTGATGGGCTGGTGACCTGTCCATGGCGTGCTCTATTATTCGCTCTGGCACTGAGTGACCCAGAGGTGGATGAAACTATAAAAGATTGATGGGGGAGGGATGGAAATGGATCATATTCAGTTTGGCTGTTTTCTCTTGGCTCAGACAGTGTCATCCAAGACTCAAAGGTAAGATGGTTTTTACAGTGTTGTGCCAGGGAATTGAATATGGGGCATTGACACAGAACATATATTTAAGTATACAAGTATTGTATAATTGTATTTCCTGTTTATGTGTGCCAGTGGGCATGCTGAAAGTAGGCAGGTACAGTGGAGACTTAACTTTCTCTGTGATTGGGCCTTAAATTGGCTTGAGGAGATGCCAAACTTTTAATGGGCAATCTCCAATTATGTTTTTATTGATTTCTCACTGTCTTGGTTTCTATTAAAAAAAAAAAAAAATGCAATGTGCATTGTGAGTTTGCCCAGAGTGATCCATAGTTTCCTTATTTTTCTGGGTGATTAATCCTGTTCAAAATAGTGACAGCACTGCAGTAGCATCATGAAGTAGAAATGAGTTTAATCACAACCTTCCTTCAGCAGAAAGTTTAAGTTATCTTTTCTTCCATTTGTTGATGTTTTTTCCTGTAGATTTTACAGCCACACTTAGCAGTGAGGCCACAGGGCAGAGGTTGGTTACAGGAAATGAGCTCAACCAGAGGGACTGGGTAGTGATGTGGGTGGGTATGGAGTTTGGCGCTGTGAGCCAAACTTCTACCCACACTCACATGTACACTTCTGTTCTCTAAGCACTTAGTGGTGCTGCAAGCCTTAAGTTTACTCAGACAGAGCCGCTTGCATTGCTTCCTGCATGAATACATTTAGTTAGTTTTTTTTTTGTTTTGTTTTACATAGCAGATAATTCTGACAAGGTGCTTAAAGAAAAAGCAGATCACAATCTTATGCCTGGAGCAACATACCAACGGTTATGAGAATAAAACACTGAGGACTTAGAAAATAGTGACTCAAGGACAGCCGATGTAAGAGGAAGTGTCTGTTACACAATACTGTCTTTGTAAGCAGGTGTGTATGTGTGTCTTGTGTGTGTTGTAGTGCTGAACACCACTAATAGGAAAGTGAGGGCAAATGTGAGACAAGCAAGAGATAAGAGAGAGAGCTCTGGCGCAAATGAAGCAAAAGGCTTCAGAGAAACAGCGGGGGTGGTTACTGATATGTAGACTGAAGCAGCATTTCCTCTATTACTCTTCTTCCTTTGTGTCTACTCACTTCATTAGCGTTCCTTTCGTCGCTAGTTTCCGTTGCTATCAGTTGAGCATGTTTGATCATGAACAGGTCCAGTGAGCTCGTCTTATTCTCATGATAATAATTAGAATGAGGGGAAAGTCCAGCATTCAGTGTTTGACATGGATCGGTGTTTGTGATTGGCACTCTCCTATCGCAGTGACTTCAGGCTTGTGTGCCTTTTAAATGTTTGCAGTTTAAATGATCTACCTGTGTGTGATGCCAATTTTCCCTCGCGTCAGCCCGTCAATCCAAAAAGAGAGTGTGTGTGACTCTGAGATGGTGTGTCTGGGACTGTGTGTCTCTCTGATGGACTGGGGATCTGTCCTGTGGTAATCTGCCTCACACACAGTCAGCTGCCTTCGTCTCCAGCATCCCACCAGTTGGTTAAAGATGGATGGATGCTTGATTGAAAGGATGTGGAGCTTTTTTTTTTTTTTTTTCTGGGCTTTCCAGACAGTTTGGAGGAAATTCCACAGCCTGTATGGGAGTAGAGCAGCGGATTGTTGTGATGTTTGTGTCTATGTCCTCACCTCACTCAAGCCTCCGTCATGTTGTTTTGTAAAGCGTCTGTCTGTAGCTCAGAACAATGAACGGGAGCCAAGCGTTTGGAATGAGCTGGGAGGAAGAGGAGAGGAAAATTGATTCCAAGTGGCATTTTTTTTTTTCAGGCAACAGTTGGCCCTCCATGTGGTTGTGAAATTACTCTGTAAGGAAGATGAAACTTAGATGTTGACTGCAGGGTTTATCTGTACATCAGGCCATGTGAAGAAAGGTGCACTTGCTTACATTGATGTGCAATAAATTGTCTTCCAGTTCACTTGTGGAGATCACACCTCTGGGGACAGAAATGGACTCTGTCCTCCTTAGTAGTTTGCAGATGAAGCTGTAGATGCCGGGTGGTTAGCTTAGCATAACATGAATATTCAGAAACAGCTGCCTCAGTTCTCTTGGAAAATAAGAATGTTTATATTCACCCTAAAAGCGAGTCCTAATTTATGATAATCTGTTATATTTTGACGAGGGTATTGTTTGGTGTGAAGCCAGAATTCTCCCGCTGCTGTCATGCTGGTGGTGATGCTGACTGTTCGGTTGTATTTTGATCTCTTCTCAGTTTATATTATACTTCTGCCCACTGTCCTGCTGGGGGAAACGACAAAGAACATCAATGAACTTAGTTCCTTTTTTCCAACTTCTACCCATACCACTGCTTTATTATTCATTCTGAAGGCTTCCCCCTTTTCTTATTTTTAATACTGTGCTTTTTTAGTCTTTGTCTCTGTGTTTTCACTTCCTCCAAACGATCGGACAGACTGGATAGAAAGAGAAGTGACCTCTGAGACGGATTTGTGTGTTCCAGCTCGCTCCGGGCCCAGAACATCCCCATCATCAGCTCCTGTTCATTCACAGATCCTCAACATCCACCCTCAGGCCCCCCCCCCCCCCCCCCCCCCCCCCCCCACACACACACACACACACACACACACACACACACACACACACTGTCTGAACTCAGGAAGTATCCTTCTCAAAAGTTTCCTGTATTATTGATGCTCTGCTCGGCTCAGCTCAGTCAAAGACAGCAGCATCAAAGACAAGTGTGTACATATGTGTGAAGCTGTGTATTTGTGGTGCACAGGTGCAGTGAATGCTCATAAACATGAAAAGTTTCTCTCTTTTCAATTACACCTGCACTGTTTGGGTTCAGTTTTTGTGTGTGTGTGTGTGTGTGTGTGTGTGTGTGTGTGTGTTTTTCGTTCAAGATTTTTTTTTTTTTTTGGTTTTGGTTTGTATCTTTGTTTTTAACCGATAGCCCACATCAGCCCGTCCTCTCATGCCAACCTGTCCGCTGTCACTCAGCTCGCATGAGCACTCTTACACGTCACTAAAAATAGATGATTAAAACAAAAAACAACAACCACCTCTACAGCCTCAACGGGTCCGAGGTGCTGATGGTTTGTTTTCTCTGTCTCTCCCAGGCACTCAGGAGCATTCGGACTCAGTCCCAGAGGTGGGAGAAGATGCGATGGCGTCCGTCGGTCCCCCGCCGTCTGCCCCCGCCATGACGGAGGAGGAGCGTCAGGAGCTGCAGCAGGAGCTGGCCAAGGTCGGCCCGGGTTTTTCACACCACTGGCAGACGCTCCCGACGAAGGGCGAGCAGCCACGTAGTCATGAATGAGTGAATATGAGTAACTGAGGAAGTGAATGGTGAACGTACTTCACGTACAAGGCAGTGTCGAAGTGCTTCACACTCTGAGTCACATTCAACAACTGCAACTGAAACACGAGGTGCAGTGTCTTGTCCAAATAGACACAGAGTAAAGATGGGGGCTTGAAGTTTAAAGGTTAGCCAAGTTTCAGTCATGTTTGCCAGAGCGGATCCCAGCTGATGAGTCAGCGTCACACTTTTGGTGGCGGGCTACTCCATCACGGGGCGAGCACAGAGTCAGACACTCACACACACTCACATTTACACCGATGGACAATTTTAAAACCTCAATTGCATGATTTTAGACTGCGAGTGGAGTGAGTGGGGGACAGCCAGCTCAGGAAGCAGTTATTGGTATGATAATGTACGACAAGATGAAGGTTATTCTTAGATGATGTAGCAGCTTCACATATTAAAGTTGCATTAACTGATGAAAGCTCTGTTGACTCTACAGATAGATACAACTTCTGGCGCTTTCTGCTGGTTTCTACTGTTCTCTGTTCTTTCAAGAACTATAAATGATCCAGTCTTAAGACTGAATCGATTTCATTGATGTGCGATCTAATAGGAGTGTGTATGTTTGCGTGTATGTGTGTGTGTCCAGGTTGAAGATGAGATCCAGACTCTGTCCCAGGTGCTGGCAGCCAAGGAGAAGCAGTTGGCGGAGATCAAGAGGAAGCTGGGCATCACTCCTCTCAATGAGCTGAAGCAGAACATCACCAAGACCTGGCAGGAGGTCACCACCTCCACTGCGTAAGTTCTCCCAGCGTTTCAGTGTGGCTGGACGCACATTTTCCTGAACGCCTATGTAGCATTTTGTCCTTTGGCTGACAAAAATAAATAAATAAATAAAGCCAGAAACTTTTCGACCAGCTTTTTCCTATAATTTCCTCAACTTACCCACAACTGTCAGCAGAGTTGAAACGAGGGCTTCCTCGCTGCTTTATAAGGAATAAGCTGTCAGCTCTCTTGACAGGCTGCCTGTAGCCCGTGTGAGACTTTGATGGGTTTTATGTTCCAGGAAATGAGCAGCATTCTGATGTTCTCGGGCTCTCTACAGTGGAAAAATAAAAAGTTTCGCTCTGACCTCAGTGCCTCTTTGCAGCCTTTGATCCTCCAGTCTCAATCTGATCACTCTCATATCCTCCCTCTGGCTGCCAGTCTCCAGCACATCCCCCTCTGACTGCCTCTGTCTGTTTCAGCTACAGGAGGACTTCTGAAACTCTGTCTCAGGCGGGTCTAAAGGCCACGGCAGCCTTCACCAATATGGGCTCAGCCATCAGCCGAAAATTCGAAGATGTCAGGTGAGTTGGAGAGAGACGCAGCTTTAAAAACCTGAGTTTGCCTCGTTACAGTTTGATTTAAGCAATCAGCCGAATGCTGTCAGGCCTTGTTCGAGTCAATCTCAGATAACTATGGGTAAAGTAGGTCTCCTGTCCGTCACGGGACAAAAAACTGAAGCGCACACAGTGAACATGCAGAGTCCTCAGTGAAAAGCCCCAAAGCCCAACCTGGACTTGAATCTGGGCATATTGTTGTAATGATCTGAACCCCGAGACCGGCTTACAGGCCGTCCCACACACCTGTATATCAGAACATGAACAGTGGTTTTTATGCACTGACTGCTCAGAAACAGCTACTGTGTTGGGGTGATCTCAGGAAGTATTCCTCTGACAGGACCAAAATCAAACTGTTTACTTCCTAATTTATTTTTGACATGATCCAAAAGTCTCTCCAAAGGTTGCTGTTGAACTGGTTAAACGGGTTAAACCATTTCATCGTGCCAGCCTCAAGCTGGAAGGAAACAACTAGTTTCCCTCTGTTCAGAATACACACAATAGAAACATGAGGAATGTGTGTTTTGCCTTGTTCGCACTTGTTTTTCAACATGCACATGACAGTAATACAGAGATAATGTTTGTTAAAGCTGCAACATCTTCTTTGTATTTAAAACTTCTCTAACCATTGGTAATAAACAGAATGATAGAAAACAACAGTCCTGCTGTCACACAGTGAGCCTACCGTTTACAAAGGAGTCATGTTTTTCATGAAGGAAAGATAATACTCATTTTATAGGACTTTCATGTCTTAAATATCTCTATTTGAAGCTCTGTTTTGATCATATTAGATCATGTTGAAAGGGACTTTCCCCAACTTTCCACCGGTGGAATGTTGATCACAGTTTCAGACTGAGTGGTGGACATGATGAGCAGCTGTTCGCCATTTACCCACTGGATTTAATCTGAACCACTGCAATAAAAGAAGCACAAGATCAGCAACAGACTGACTCAACACTGCCACCTAGGCATAAATTGAATTTTAATGTTTACATTCAGTGCAACTCATCTATTTTTCTATTCCATTCTCTTCTAACCTACTGTTTAGCTTTTTTACATCTGTTCTGTACTGTTAAAATTAATCTTGTTTATTGTGACAAAGACCATTCAGTAAATTCTATATGAAACTGCAGATGACCTTTATTCTTATCACATGACTGTAATTACAGCGCCCTGTGACAAGAGGTCCTCCAGTTCTGCTTTCAAACTGCCAAAGTCTTCCACTGCCGTATCTGACTGCACTTCATTTAATATTTCCTGATTACACGCGGCTTTTAGAAACCAACAGCAGATTGTAACATGAGACGTGTCACTCGCTGATCCTCCCAGTTCCTAATCTGTCTTCTCCCTTGTCATCCTCTTTCTCTCTGGATTACTGAGCTGCAAACAAGATTATTAGCCCCCTCAGAAGCCGCAATATGCTGAGAAGTGCAGCCTCTCGGTCCGGCCAAAGCCGGTTCAAAGTGGGGGCGGGGTTCAAAGGGTGACCCGACAGGGGTCAGGAGGCGCTGCGTGTCGGCGCACGTTCGTGCTTTGCGGTGGTTTTCTGCGCGTCCGCTTGATGACATTATATTCACCCATAATACGCAGGATTAGCAAGATGCACACTGTGTTAATACACAATCGATCTTAATTGGATAAAGTGGGATTTGTAGGATTTGTTCACTTGGTACAATAAATGAGGGGTTGTACAATACGGGAGCATGTTTTTCTATTGTTTTTTTTTGTGTGTATCAAACTTTACACTATGCTGCTACGCTGAAGGGACCGCTAACCTCCCCTTTGTTTCCCACAATGCTGCCGGACAGCATGCATTCATTACAACACTCTGCTAGCATGCCGGCCATGAGGTAAGGGGCCTCCACGCGTCTGTCCACGCAGGTCTTGTGCAAATGTTGATTTTAAGTGAAATAAAGTCTGGTCAGTATTTGCGTGTGCAGGAGAAGACAGGAGAACTTGATGTTTTCTTTTTCACGCTAATCACGTGAAGATGCAGCCGCTCCTCCTCCAAGCCTCACTATCAGTGACGCTTCACGCTCGGCAATCTCACTCAGCCAGGCTGCTGTTTGGTCGAGCAGAAATTTGGAGATAAAAGTCAAGGCAGCATTTATGAACTGTGTGCCGAGAAACTCCCACTTCACAAATGACCAAACAAGCTGTGTTCTGCACACAAAAATAAATCATTTCCAGAGTGATGGATCCAACTCTGCCTGAATTATTTGTTCTTTGTGGAACGTATGTGCTGACTACTTATTAATAACCTTCTGATTGTTTAGGTAAGGAGTTACTGTCAGAAAATCTTAAATCAACGGATCACTATCACTAACAGAGAGTTGTAAGAGAAGTTAAATGTTTGACCTGTTTAAACAGGGGATCTACTTTCCACTCTCACCTTCTTCAGTTTGCACCTTTTCAGTGTAACTGAACCCAATGAGGTCCCTTTAGAAAGTTCTTCCATTGTGTGTCTGGAGGATCAGATAGCAGGACCTGTTCAAGCTTACACAGGATGTCCAGCGCCTTTTCCCCCCTCTTTAAAAACACATAAAGTTTGTCTGTATGTCTGTTTTCCCCAAACCTCTGATGAAATCAGGCTGATTGAATCGGTACAGGTCCGATCGGGAGGCGGTCACTCACTGTTTCTCGCTCTGTCCTTTCACAGGAACGCACCAACTTTCAAGTCCTTTGAGGAGAGAGTCGAGACGCTGAAGGTAAGGGACGACAAAAGCACTGGAGCAGGCCGACAACGGGATCGTTTAGAGACGTGGCTCCGACCTGAAACATGACAAGACCGACTCTGACGCCCAGGAGACATTTCACAATTCTTTACACCCAGATTAGAGTATTAATCTTTCAGTAACTGTGCTAATCTTCCAGGGGCCTCTCTCCGCTTGTCCCTCAGTGGGATTTAAACCCCATGAATATTTACAAAGGTTGCAGCCAGTTCACACTTCATCTGTAAATCTGAATCAATGTTTTGAGTGGGATTATGTCGTGTTGTGGAGTGGAGACGGCTGCAGAGCCACACTGAATCACTCCTTGGTGTTTTCCTCAAGTTTTATCTGATGGTTCTTTAAAAATAAACTGCAGAAAAAGCCACACAGCTCAGCAACTGGATGTAGGCCCAATAAATCAACCACAATCATTTTTCTATTGAACAAATGTGGCAGAAATGCAAGTTTAATTCAGAGACGACAGCGAACCACGAGGAGGCCGGTGAACGATATGAGAAAGTAGGAACGACAGAGACGTCACATTACACAGAAATACACTCACCTGCCACTGCAGGTAGATTATCAGCCAGTGACAGAAACTCGATGCCAGACAGGATGAGTGTTTCACAAACCGCTGATCCACCGGGATTTTCATCGACAGCCATCTCCAGGGTTTAGATATAATGTCCAGTAAAAGAGAAAATATACAGCGAGCGACCGTTCACTGGGTATAAATATCTGGATGGGAGCAGATGTTTTTGTGTTTCTGAGGTTTTTAAGAGGAAGAAGAGATGCCACTGAGTCAGTTTACACGATGATCATCAGATCAGATCATTATGGCAATAATTAGGTCTGTGTGTTTTCATGCACTTCAGAAATGTTTCAGCTTGTTACTGGATTTCTTTGGAGTCCATGCAGGCCTGATCATCTTTTTTCATACGCTGCAGATCATTTTTGTTGTATTCTGTACTCCAATAACATCCCGGCTTCGTCACTGCAGTTTTGTACAATTTGTTTTTCACCCAACCACAGATATAAAAGAGCGGACCGAGTCAGATTACCAAACACAAAGAGGATTGACGAGAATTCTCGGTGCATTAATGCAATTTTCCATAACTGCCATTATCTGATGAAGCATTCCACAAACAAATTGTTTACATGATCACTTCAATGTTCTGATGACTCCAGAAATGGTGCCATGATCTGGCTTTTAATGTTCAGGCTCGCTGCATGAATTATGAATGTGATTGTTTGCATTTAGGATGAATAATCAGTTACTTTTTCCTCTTCCAATCAGTTTCTTGTCAAAGTGATTGAATTGTATTTTAATATTTTAGGTTCTTTATCTGATGGATCTGAGTTTGTTTTTTTTTTTTCCTCTAGATGTGTATAAATAACATGGTGAGTAAGTAATGTGACTTCTTCTCGCTGTTCCAGACCAAGATGTCTCCCTCAGCATCCAGCTCTGACCCTGCCGACCAGGACGACGGCCCCCCTCCCACCAGCGACCCCCTGCTCCCTGAGCCACAGGACTCGCCCACCAAGGACTCGCCAATGCACTGAGGGCGGCCTGACCCCCCCCCAACCTCCCTCCGACCCCTTCGTCCCTCCTCACTTGACCCTCTAACCCCTCCCGGGCCCTCGCCGCTCACCTCCTTAACTCCCGTGTGCCAGTCGCTCTTTATTGCAAACAAATGACTCACCATCGGCCTCCCTGTGATCTAATTGTCTGCTCCGGTCTCCTGACGCGCTCTCACTCCCTAACCAGTGTGGAAACTCGACGCATGCAGACAGGAGGGCCTTCTGAGCCCTTCGTGGATGGTTTTTTTTTTTTGTTTTTTTTTGAGCGTGTTTGGGCTCCGGATGGGAGAAATGCTTTCCTCTCCTCCCTCTCTTCTCCCTCTCTGCCTTTATTAAACCAGCACAAGCCCAGATGCCAAAACACGCTCCAATTAATTGTTTATGGAATTCATGCTTCAATGTTTATCTGAGTGGAGAAAAGAAAGAAAAAAAAAAAAAAAAGAATTTACACTTTCTGTGTGAGCCAGACGGATGTTGTCTTGCATGAAACTTGTATCATATGTTGTTATAATAAGCACTTGCTTGGTGTGCCTCCTTTTTTGCCCTACTCTTGGTTAACTGTTGGCTTCCTCCTTCTTGTTTTCCTCACTGTTTCCAGTAATTTCAGTCCATAACACTGTTCGGAGTTTGAATGTACGCCTTTTTGTGCCATGAAGGTACGCCACGTGGTATCGGTAGAACAATGAACTCACAATCTTGAATTTCATAATAGAGTGTGCCCTCTCAGAAAGTGATCTCAGCGCTCAGCTAGCTGCAGGAAAACAGCCAAGACCAGCAGAACGGAGGCAGGGCCAACATGGCGTCGGGGCTCGGCCTTGACCCGGGCCCAGAGTGAAATACATGTGTCTCTTCCAGAGCCAGAGTCAATATTTAAACACTCGGCCATTGTTTCTGCGAGGGAGGCAACGCCGTGCCTGCCCACCCCGTGAGGAACACGGGGGGGAAGAAAGAGGAGAAAAGAGGCGTAGCGGGGTCGTTCTTCACCGGGTGTCGCTTTAGTCAACTGATACGGGATGACAGTGGAATCGAGGAGGTTCACACACAACTTTATTTACAGCATGAAGGCGTTTATTTCTGTCTTCTTCAAGCTGTGAAAGTTTCGTTGAACCGTTAAATTGTGAGATGCACAGTAGTGTAACTTCAGAAGCGGAGTGTTGACGTCACCTATCAAACATTCACAGCTGAACCTTCCTTTCTCCCCGTTTCTCTCTGAACCTGTTCTTCATCAGGTCCAGATGGAAATCCAACCCAAAAGCTGGATTTTCTTTCTGTTTCAAAGACATTCGAGAGCAGATTTATTTCCATGCTGAGGGTCAAATCCTCGGTGTCTCATCAAACTCGTCCTGTTTGTAAAACACGTTAGGGCCGAGTTGGATCAAGCGGAGGTTAAATGGTTCTGATGGAGGTTAGATTTACCTCCGAGTGCAAACGGAGGCAGTCTGAACACACAGTCAAGGTTTCCTCTGGCACAAACTCACACAGTGAGCTATGTGAAGGACACATGGGGGTAACGCAGATTTGGCTGCAGAGTCCTGGTACTGCTTCTTCCCTGCTGCTAGACGAGCACAGACACGCGCACACACACACACACACACACACACCCGGGTGAATCATCTCAGCCGCCACACAGACGGCGGATCAGCAGCACTCCTGAATGTTGTCTTGTTTTGCATGTTTTTGTCTGTTTTTCAACATGAATAAAGTCTCATCTCCTCATGTAACGTTGCTCCCCTGGAGTTTGGACTCTTTTACTGCTGGACTAATTGAAGGTTTTCACCTGAAAATTGCTCAAGTGCATAAATAAGAATAAATGTTTCAACTTCATTGATAAATGATTCCTTTTTTAAAGCATCTTGAACCTTATTGGCGGTGAGACACGAGATGTAATGTGCACATCTACACAAGCACTACTTTGAATCAAAAAATGAACGATTGAAAGAAAAAGTATTGTCTTCATTTTAAAACTCCAGTTAGTTTTTTTCAAAGAAATAGGAAGTTTTGACATTTTGTTATTAGCAGCTGATATTTTCACTTCACTGAATCTTGAGACGTTTCTCAAACGCGTCAGTTTGAAGAATGAAATTTGCAAAAAGTAGATAGTTACTTTTGAATATGGACAGACACCTAAAAAAGAAAAGTTACCAAAAAAGTTATTGTTTTATTTTCTATTTGGAATCATAGAAAATAAATTATAATTTCTAATTAAATCTTAACAGTGGGTTTTCTACAGTGTTATTTGTAAGATAACAGCTATAGAATTTTTTTTTGTCGGTGTAGGGTATAGAAGAGGCTGAAAATACACCACATAAAAAGTAAAACAAAAAGTACAGTGATGAGACGTCTGTGGTTGAAAGTGAGCTCCTCTGGGTGCAGTACCGCATCTGACCACAGGAGGGCGCTGAGAGGAGACTCCACTGCTGATGTCTGTATTTGTCTGCAGAGCTGAATGCTGTGGAGGAGGATCCTTTCCCTACAACGAGCTGTTTAATCCATAAATAAAACATATACAAATACTCCTCAGCTCATGCTCGAGAAATTCATAATATTATTACACATCATTCTTTAATCCAAGGTCTAATGCATCCTATATATGCTAATTTTAGACCTGTTTTGCATAATTTAGGGGTGTCCTTGCTGCAACTCACCTGATTGTCAGTGGTGGTGGCTTCACATGCGGGCTTGTTGAAGACGAAAGACTTAAATAAACATGCAAGGCAGCGCTGTTGTCCTGTAAGAAGCGAACAATAAAGTGGTTTCTTTTAGACAAAGACAGGCTCAATTTTCACTGCAAAACAAAATATTAAACATTAACCAGCTGATAAAAAATTAACTATGATATGTATTTGATCAAATATGGAGCTGGATCTCATCCCAGGTGACCACGTGGACAAGGGAGAATACACCCTCGTGCTTTTGGTCAATTTAAAGACACTAATTAACCTCAGCTGTAAGTCTGTGGACGGCGGGAGGAGGAGCTGCAGCGCCCCCTGTCGGTGGAAGACCTGCATATCTACAACTACAACCCCTAAACAATAATAATAATTAGAAGAATGCATAAAAATATTTGAATTTAGAGAGGAAACCATCCATTTCAGTGAACAATCATAAACACACACACTTTCACACTCTGCTGAGTCAATCTGGGTTTGTGTATGTTTCAAACCTGATTATTATGGCAAATATTATCAGACTAATTACAAATTAATTGGGTTTTACACAGAGCATACTCTGGAAAAACAGAATTAATTACAATTTTATATGAGTGAAACCAGCAGCAAACGCCTCAACTAAAGTATGATCTCATGGAAACCCGGCTTTATCTGTAGGGTTTTTTTTTTTCTTTTTAATTTCTACAATACTCGGTGTAGTAAACAGTTCAATAATCCAATAAAGACACCATGACAGCAGTTAACAAACAGCTGCCAAAAAATCTTTATTCAGTTGGAACCGGACGTCTGCAGAATGTTCTAGTCACACAGATCACTCTGGAGAAGGTCGAAACTGTACATCGAGTCAAACAACAACAGCACCAGAACGCAATAGTTTCTTCATTTGTCAGTAAACACCATTTACAACAAGAACGATGGCAGTTTTTTTTTTACCTTTTTTCTTTTTCTTACACACAGAGATCAGATAAGGAAAGAATAGGAGTTAACAGTCAGTGTGCATCGATTCTCCTCGTGAGAGAGGAACCGTCTCATATTGATAGAATTCATCTGATAAGATTGAGGAAAAGAAGTTAAGAAACATCATTGGTGCACTAGGTAAAATATACGAGGAGTGTAGAAACACAGGACATATTGCAGGTGCTGTGTGTGTGTGTGTGTGTGTGTGGTAATAAAGATCAAACAGGGTGTCTGACACTGTGAATGTGAACTTTGTTTCAAATGTGCAGAAAGAGAGAACATTCAGTTCAAAACATGGCTTGGGGTGTGTGTGTGTGTGTGTGTGTGTGTGTGTCTCTGTGTTTGTGTAAGGTCCAGTATCCAAAAAAAACAAACAAACACACGCTCACGATCACATTTTGGAATAAACTCTTGGTTATATTGTGAACGAGAGGATGGATTGTGATCGATCTTCAACGAGACCAAAGCTGCACCCTGTAAAAACACAGAAACCTCTGAGTGCACCTGGCTTCCTGTCAAAACGAGTCTGAATTTGTTCTTATGAAGCAGCAGAGAGACTCTGAGAGTAAAGTTACAGTTACTTGGGGTGGGAATGATCCTGGTAGCGTCAGTCACACACACAGATGAGGAGCATTAGCATTAGCATTAGCATTAGCATTAGCACTGAAAGCTGTTTCCTGCCTGTTCTGGAGGCAAAGCCCCTCAGTACTCTGCTGCTGTCTGCACGTCTGTGGGTTTTTTTGTTTGTTTTTTGTTTTGTCTTCCTAAGTTTAGAAGCACCAGCATCCGCCTCGTAGAGCATATTCCTCCCACGAGGAGCTGATCGCTGAAGTCAGTCACAACAATGGAGCTTTGAGCTCAGCATAGGGACGTCCACAGCTGAAGGACACGGACTTAAGGGAGTCAAGAACACGTATTCAGAGACGTTCTAACAGGACGATAGACGTAGTCAGGGTTTGAGTTTTAACAGAGGTGCATTATGGGTCAACCTGTTGCTGCTCTCTCTCTCCAGCGTTCGCTCCATCATCTGCACAGACCTGATTTCTTTGTTCCTCTCCTCCTCCTCCCTCACAGCGAAGCAAGGCTTCGCCGTCTCATCGGTGGAGGTCACACAATGCGCCTGCCCGCTTGTTTCTCATTGTCCTCATCAATTATTGAAGGAGCGGCTCCGCCGCCACGCCGAGCGGCCTCCGTCTGCAGCGCAGCCCGCGAGCTGGAGAAACATCAGCGCCGGAGGCTCGGAGCAGACGCGCTCGGCGTCACCACGGCGGAATCCCTTCAGCTGCACATGCAGGCGTTTACGATGATGAATCAGGCCGGCGCCTGGCAGCAGGGGGGAGCTTTACGATGTTATGTCAATGTACTAGTTGATAATGCATGAGGTACGACAGCCTGCACGGGGAAATGTGCAGTTATGGCTGCAGGAATGGCCTGATCAGGCTTTATAGGGACGAGAAGGTGTGTGTGTCACACACTAATGAAGCTTTGTGTGCTCACTTTCCCGACGCAAACACACAGACTAACAGGAGGAGGCGTAAACGCTACATGGAGCAGATGGGCCGTACCTCAGGCGGTCATTGGAAACTCACACACACACACTCATCTAACGCTAACAACTCCTTAACAGAGCCGAGCCTTCGGATCGGCGTCCCGCTGCGACGGGAACATCTCCCATCAGCCAGCTCTGCGCAGCGCCCCAGGACGAGACCCGCAGCCACGGGGACATATGTGGAGCAGCGCATCGCCCCGACGACAGGATCCAGCCCAGCGTGCCTTCACACCTCTTTCACTCATCAAGCGTCTACGTGTGTGTGCGTGTGTGTGTGTGTGTGTGTGTGTGTGTGTGTGTGTGTGTGTGTGTGTGTTGAGTAATATGGGCTCGAGTCCTCCATGCTCAGGTTGCATATTGATGCCAGAGCTGCAGACACTGGAGAAAAGATGGAGCGGGCCCCGCAGACCCGGAAACACCGTCTGACCTCATTTCCAAAATCAGTTTCAGCCTTTTGCAGTGCATCATGGTAAACACGGCCTCCTCCCTCCTGCCTCCCCACACACACACACACACACACACACACACACACACACACACACACACACACACACACCGCCACACTGCTACTGCCGATGACCCCGGGGAGAGCCGGCCTTTTAATAGCTGCTCACTCTCATCCGCGGCTCACAGATGATATGAGGTGAGTGGAGGAGAGGCGGTGGACGGAGGCCGCCGTGTCTCTGCATGTGGCGTAAACGACGCTGACTGGACGCTTCAGGATGCTCAGAACAGGGTCGCGTTCGGCCTCAAGTCTGCCTGCTTTATTTTGCTCTGAAAAAAATGATACAATTCTCCAATTTACACTAAAATCAGGGCCTGAAAAAAGAGTTTTGGGGAAAAACGTCACTGGGCTTCTTGATGCCAGGTAGCTGAGCATCACCTAGTTCTCTGTTTAATATTTTCACTCCTATTTCATTCTTTACTATTGATGTTTTTGGTTTTAAATAAAGATAATTTAATAAAATCTTAACTATATTTAAAAAAATCTTTTTTATTTTTTACTTTGATGAATATTTTCTGAACATTTCCACAGTGACCTCGTCACTGGCATTATCGCCAACTTTTCAACTTTTCTTCTACTAAACACAACTTTTAAAATGGAATTTTTTACTCTTCCTTTAGAATATTTGCCATTCTCAAAACAGTTTTTTAACCTTATTCCAGATTTTCAAGTGTTTATTTTTTTTAAGAACCAATTAAAACATTTTTTTCTCCTATGACTCTCAGCAAAGAGAGCAGAGGAACTGAACTGAAGGCCGAACAGATCCGTTCGTTCAGACATCCTGAGCCGCTCGGCAGCAGCTGGACACATCTGGAGAGGTGAACATGTGTTGCATCTAGCGTTTAAGTTTACAGTCTGGAAACACAGATCAAAACATTTACATTTAGAGGCTTCAAAAAGGATATAAAACACCAACAGACTGCGGCGGCCGGGTCGGGGTGGGGAGAGCAGCCGCGGAACGGATGGATTGAGATGCGTCCGTGAAATGTTTAATTGGAGTGTTATTGGCGATTTGAAAGGTGAAATCCTGTCCCGTCCTCCTGGCTGCCCTCCGGGCCCCGTCATGGCCGCCGCAGCACAGATAGAGCACATTTACATAAAGTCATGTATCCCATATTTTTTTTTTCCTTATAATTGCATGCACATGCAGCTTTTTAAAAAATACAGTTAAACCAGAGCAGTGTGTACATAAATGTTTGAAAAAAGTGTAAAAATCCAGTGCGACAGTCGTTGAGTTCTTGAGGTCTACATGATTGTGATCAGGAGGAAACGGCGGGCGAGATGATCCGGATCGGGAAGCAGAGCGAGTCTCTGCGTTGCATATTTAGGCTCCAGCTGACGGAGCGGAGGCACAAACACCCTCAGACAATGAACTCAGCTCTGCTCGGAATCTTTAGCCAATTAATTCTCCATATTGATTAAATCCAATAATCGAGCATTTTTTTAAATTTTTTTTTAAATTGTAATTTAGGAGATAAATACTGCACCCCTCCTGGCAGGGTGTCGGCGGCCACTGAGCGGCTCCACGCTAGAAATGGATAATCTCGCCGTCTGCTTCCTCTCGCTGCTTGCTTGAACGAGGCTTCCTTGAGTTCCCAAACATTTCTAAAGTTTGCACCACAACAGTGATTCAGCACAGAGACGGACGGTTATCTACAAGCCCTTGTAAAGAAAGGGATGGGAAAAGGGAGAGGGAAGGGGGGGTGGGGGGGTCATGTTTGGGAAAACAAAGAAAATGAAAAAGCTCAGACAGAAAACACATTGAAACACAGCATCGTCAGGAGCTTGGATCAAATTAAAAAAACAGTTTGCAAGTTATCACAGCAAAGCGTAAAAAAAGTCGCTATCGATCTCGAAACGTCTTTTCGGGAACCAGGGAAAAAACTGGGGGCCAAAAAGGGCCTCTGAGCGCAGCTCACGGGACTCGTCTGCATCAGAAAACTCTGATTTCTAACACACAGAAAGCAGAACTCGGACTAGCCAGCACCAGAGACATTCCTCCAGGTCACAGCGACACACCGCCGGAGCTCCTGCAGCCAGAAGCTCCACTCATCAAGGCACATTCAGATAATCCTCCTGCAGAAAACCGCAAGGAGAGCGGAGCGGGTCCTGGAAACACCGAAGGGTTTCTCCCTCTTTTAATCATTAATCGTGAGGAGAGACGCGCCCCAGAGTGTTTGCAGAAGCTTCCCCACCCTCCTCCTCCTCCTCATTCACATTCCTGAATGAATGAAGGCCCGGTGGAGGGGCCTCCTCCTCCTCCTCCTCCTCCTCCTCCTGTCGCACACGACAACGCCGGCCGACAGGCGACGGGATGCATAAAACTTGCCGGTCAAAACAAGCTTTGCTAAAAAAAAAAACAAAAAAAAACACGCTGCTACTCCGTCTCTGCCCGGCGAGGCCGTCGACCTCTTTGACCTGTGACCCTGAACAGGTTCGCAGGACAGAAAACAGGGGTGGAGAGAAAGCCTCCTGACTAAAGGCACAACCCGTCACTTCTCTTTAAAAACCCGCTGACAGTGTGGATGAAAACCAAAGAAAAAAAAAACAGGCAGGAGGTTCATCAACGTCGTGGAAAACACACCGATATACTGACGAACGGCGTAACCGTAGCTTAGATATACTGTACTGCAGCTTATTCCGTATATACTGTAGCATATATTGACCTGTACATGGACCATAGAAGGGATATTAAGTATCAGCATCTTGCCACAAACAAGCGTCGTCATGTATGAAATATTGACCCCACTGAGGATCAGGTACATAAACCAGCCGTTTCTTATAAAACTGTTCACACGTGAACTGCTGTTAAAGCCTTCGCTGCTCGGTAACCACACCGGACTGCACACGCGCACACACACACATATATCGGGAGGGCCCCTTGTAACTCACAAGAGTTGATTTTATTATCATCCATAAGCAGAATAATGCTATCTTGTTTTATTCAGCGTATAAATCACGGCTGGAAGCTCAGCCCTTTAATAGGCGGCGGCGGAGTAAACACGCCAGAGAACAAAAGCCGGACCAGCCGCCGCCGCTCAGTTTGAATAACAGAAGAAGAAGGAAGGAAAAAAACCCAAGTCCTCATAAGTATTCATATCACTCTCTCTACAGCAGCAAGACCGCCTATTGTGGGCCTTTGATGCCGCGGTTTTAATTCCGCTGTGCGAACACATGTTTATAATAACAGTGCATTTCTGGGCCCATTGTTCCGCCGCCTCCAGGAGCCAGAGATCACTTTAATATGGAGAAGTTAGGCCACCAGATCAGGAGGATGGGGCCATATGGCGCGCTTGGCAGCGTTTAGCTGTCAATTTGGGAGTCAAGTGATGAGCGCGGCTTTTGTCTGCCGGGATCGGCCCGAAAGGAAGTGAATTAACCGACACGCCGAACACGCGAGCGGCCACGTTCGCCTGATCGTTAACTGATGCTTCACAGCTTCAGAACATGGAAGTAGTGCTTAAAATTAAAGTAATTAAAAATAATAAAACAAAATCTGTTCCTCGTTGTGACTATAAAAGGCCAAAAGTCAAACATTTGGATTGGATATGTTGGCAATTTTGTCTAAAACTTGGGTTTTTTTTGCACCGTCTCTGGAGAATTTGGTCCCCATCAGCAGTGGAAGAAAATAATGTGGTGTAGAACTTAAATACTTCCACTCCAAAGTAAAACTCTAATGAAACGAGAGTAAAACTTTAAACGCACTCCGTGTTTCTACTTCACAGATGACACTGGAAAAGGTTTAGAACGACAAGGACGAGTAAATAAATTCTCATATCTTAGTGTGGATCAAGTCTTAAAGTCAATACTGCTCACCTGGTCGTGCAGATCGTTTTAAAACTCTCTGCAGTGAGTTCATGACCTCCTCTTACCAGGCGACAGTGGCTCTCTTAATTGGGATGTTGCAGGTTAAATCCCCTGCCTGTCGAAGTGTCCTTGAGCAAGACACTGAACCACAACTAAACTATCTCATGTGCCCAAGGATAAGGTATTCTGCAGGTGTGGAGTGTTGATGTGTGTTTTCAGCTGGAGTTACCAAAATAAAAGCTCTGAAACTGAGTGAAGAAACATTAGAAAGAGAGAAGAAGAAGGAAGGAAGGAAGGAAGAAGAAGAAGAAGAGGAGGAAGAAGAAGAAGAGGAAGAAGAACAAGAAGAACAAGAACAAGAAAAAGAAGAGGGTCTCAGGATGATCTGCTCACTAACTGGTGTCCGGACACTTGGTAGACTTGAGGCAGGGTGTTTTTATTTTCATGTTCTACAGCAATAACATGGTGTACAAAATGGAGTTAATATGATGAGAGGACAGACTGCAGGGGTACATAGCACCACTACCCCCCCTCCCCGTCCCCCGTCCCAGGACCCCGGCAAGGCCACAGCGCCGGAATGGAACGGGAAGCGGACACAGACCTGGGCCGAGCGTCTCTGAAAGCACCTTCCCGCTAAGGCCGCGTCTGAGCCGCGGGCGGCGAACGGGACAGAGACGGCGTTGGGCCACGGTCCAGGAACAAACCCCGCCCAGTCCTCGCTGGTCCACCAGGAGAAGCTGGAGGAACCATGGCAGCGGATACTTGTCGGAGTTCTGTTCAGCTCTTAAAGGACGGCGTGACATTAGCTTATCATGACCCCAATCGTGAACAACACCTTGATGAGAACGCCGCCGACCGGAGAACCTCCAGGAGGTTTAGCTGCCTGTAAATGTCGCCACTTCAGAGACGCGGACTTAAAGCACCTGCGAACGATGCGGGGTTTGTTCCTGGACCGTGACGCAGCCTCCGAGGAGGAGGACGGTCCAAACACGACATGGAGCACCACAGTGATGGAGGGAGGACAGTGTGGTGGGGGGAGTGCGTGGAGACAGAACCAACAACCGGAACCCGGTCTGAATCCCGGCTAGACTTGACCGGCACGGAGGAAACGCCACGGGCCGTGTGAGGAAGCGTCGGGAGGAGCCCCGGCGGCGCTCCAGGGCACCTCGCTTCAGCAGCTTCCCGCACACACTCCGCCGCGGGGCCCCTTCACGTTGGCGAGCGCGCCGCCTCACAGAGATGTCAATCAAACTAATTGCAGGCGGCCTCTCCGTTAACCACGAGGGAGAGGAGAATTGGAAATAAGATAAAGGTTTTAATCAGCGCTGGCTTTTTTTCCGACCCCGCAGCGGCGCCGGCAGCGAGGGGCGTGACGTGAAGAAGCCGGAGGCGGGAGCATGCGGGTCACACTCAATTAAACACAGCATAACCAGCTCAGGGTGTGATGAAAGTTATGCCGGGGTTTCCCTCCTGCCAGGAACCACAACCGTCTCCTTTAGCAGAACATGAAAACAAAATCCATGGAAAGTATATAGATTCATATATTTATATGTGGAAAAATAAAAACAAGCCAAATCGGTGTCTTCTTGTTTTTTTTTTTTTGTTTTTTTTTGCTTTGAATTTAAATGGTTTTCTTTTTCTTTACTTATATAGGTTTGTCTTTTCTTAAACAATAATTTGTTCACATAATACAATGGCAAATCAGCTCTGAGACTAGCTAGACATCGATGCAATGACACAGAAGAAGCACAAAGATCTTTTTAGAGAGTGACTTTAAGGCTAGCCCTACACTCGGAAACAACAGGAGCCCCACAGGCCGAGCAGTACATTATTTTCTCGCGTAACACCGCAACTCCAACCTGTCGGGCTCGTAAGGTGGCAGATGTCATGACCCCTGACCCCGGGATCGGTCATCAATCAAAAAAAAAAAAAAAAAAGAAGCTTTGAGCGAGTACATGGACTACATATATACATGGACAAAAAAAAAAAAGACAAAATAAAAAGAGCTTAAGAGAGCTACGACTTTCATGTGCAGGTGTGTGTTGAAACGGGTGAGTGTGTGAGTTTATTAGCTGGTGTTGGTTTTGGATCTCTGTGTAATAATAAGCTGCTGTGTGTGTGTGTGTGTGTGTGGGAGTGTGTTTTCTGAGTGTGTTTGAACAAAGGTCACAGAGAGCAGAGAAACACAAAGCAGGAACAAACGGAGCGCGTTGGGTCGACACATCCTGTCCCGAACACTTTCTTCCACAACATCGTAACAAAAGAAGGTAACAAGAAGAGTTGGTCCACACTTTGTAAACAATTCATGATCCCGTTTCCCACGTCTGAGCCAACCGAGAGGCTGAAATTCAAAATGAAAAAAACACATAAATAAATCTCTTTTTAAACCAATTTTCTCTCTTTTATCAGTAACAAAGTTAAGTGCTCATGAGGCCCGGGTCCACGTGGCGTTTTCTCCTGTCAGATATTAAATGAACTGGTTGCTTTATAAACAAATCTCCAGTGAAGCGAGCCTCAAAACGCTCCTCCTCTCTCTGATCGACAGTCTACAGATGACTGGGTGAAAAGGCCGACTCGGGAGGAATCGCCACATGGACCGTCGTGAAAAGTGGACTCAGGAAGGTTTGCTGGCGTGTCGCCGAGCGCCTGGAGTGTGTGGTGAACTCCGATGAAACGGAGCGGACGCAGTAACTTTCTAAAGCAAACCCAACAGTACCAAGTACTCTGTTACACACATACAGTGAAAGTGCCTCACTTTTGGTTTTCTTTTCTTTTCCTTTTTTTATAGCCCTCCCCCTTTGGTTAATAGATTATTAAGATGCGCCTCTATGGCGCGAATGTAAACACAAAGTCGCTTTTTTTTTGTTTTTTCCTTCCTTCTCTTCCCTTTGGGAAAGTGTAGAAGTTGTTGGAGGAGGAGGGCGATTTGTCTCTCTGTATGTGGCGAGAGATGTTGATCTTTTAATGGCGTCACATGCGGGTTGACTTCCAGTGCTGTCAGGAACACACACTGTTTAGCAGGAGGGGGGGTAAACAGTCAAACAAAAAAAAAAAAAGAGAAAGAAACAGAGGGAATAACTCCATCAGCAACATTAAACATGGCACCGTAACAAAAACCCAGAAGATGAAAGAACAAGATGAAGGAGTTTTTGGTTGGAAAGTTGTCATGTGTGATAAAAGAGAGAAGCTGTTGAGATCGTGCTGCATACAGTTTAACCCCAAGTTGAAGCTGCTGGTTTTTTTTCTTCTTTTTTTTTGCTTTCTTAAGAATCGCATCCCTGATAAAACAAAGAAAAAGACTCTGATTGTGTGGGAAACACCTGTGGTTTTGTGGATGCTTCATGTGGTAAACACGGTCCACCTGCTTTCCCTGACTGTAAATAGCATCTTGTTTTGTTTTTCTTTTTGCATTGATCACTCCCCCCCGTGTGTCTCTCCTCCGTATTTCTTCCTGCCCCTCCGTCGTACATTCCCCGGGGGTACGTCGGGAGGAGAGGCGAGGGTCCGGGAGACGCTGCGACGAGACGAGAAGATTGCCCTCCAGAGAAGTCCGGAGGCTGAACGAAACGGATGAACACACTGAAGGAAGAACCAAAACTGAGAGCGTTACCTCATTCTTCCAATAGTTCAGCCAAGAGGTCTGTTCTTCTTTTGGATAAAAAAAGTGAAGTTTTTGTTTAAATTTGTTGACAAAACACACAAAAAAAAAGCTTTTTGGCCCTTTTTTTTTTTTTTTCGGAACCCCCCCTCTTTGACTAGACTTTCGTTTTAAAAACCAGAGCTGTACAAAACATAGAAAGATGCAACACTGAACTCAACATAAAAAAACAAAAAACAAAAAACAAACAAATAAAAACTGCAGAAATCTTCAGATCAAATTTTTTTACACTGTTTAGCTGCACTGGGGTTTCCCCAAAACTGGGAATGAGGGGGGATGGCGAGGCAATACTGGGAATCCTGGACGGCAACATGAACGGCGACTCTGCTGTCCTTCAGCTTCTTCCGCATGTGGAAAGGTTTCATGGAGGCTGGCTGGATGGACGGGGGAGGGGGGGGGTAGCAGCGGGCAGGGTCAGGAACAGAGACAGAGCTGGACAGTTGTGATTTTGAGCTGGGGGAAAAAAAAAAGAAGAGCATGCAAAACTATGCCCCTTCCCGCTTCCTCTGGTGGAAAAAAAAAATAAAACAAACAATAGGGAAACTTGAGTGCCTCCTGAAGTGGCGACCATCACAGGGGCGCAATGCGTTCAGTCAGTGAACCTCTGGCAGGCCTTTTTCCAGCGGCAGGCGGTGCACCACATGTCGCGGTTCTCCATCCCGTACACTTTGCGGCACTTCTTCCCCTCGCCGCGCACCTTCCGACTGCAGAGACGGGGGAACAGGAACCATCATTAAGAAGATCCTGGAGACGTCTGATCTCTGCCTTCTTTTAACGAACCACTGCAGCTGGAATACAACAGCTCTAATTCACCGGCGCTATAGAAAAACAGTGTGGCTCCTTAATCGGCTGTATCAAGCAAATTAAAGCCTTATTCGGGCGGAATAATCATGGCTCGTGTCTAATTAAAAGGCTAATTCCAGAAAGTCGATATTCCATCTTTAATGTTTCACCATAGGAGGTAATGTTGACTCAGCAAGGTCTGATTCAAGTGGAAAATTATATTAGACGCAGTGGTTTAAATGCATGTTGTAGTTTGGTGAGAGAAAAAAAAAAAAGCTAAGTGCATTTTAGTATGGGGGGGGGTTGGTACCTGAGGGCAGTGGTGGCTCTGGGAGGGGACGAGAGCACGGCGATGGTCTGAGAACGTTGTTCACCGAATCCCTGGCTCTTACTGGGAGATACCTGGACAGGAGGAGGAGGGACACACCTGTGTGAGCCGGAACGTGAATATCATATCTATATATTTATACGGGCGCTCCTGTATTTACTGTGTTTCCGGTGAAAGTGACGGGCGGCGACTGCCAGGAGATGCTGAAACTGGAGCTGTTGGTGGGAGTGAAGCTGGTGCAGGCGGAGCCGGCCAAGTTACTGCCGCTGGACGGGATCGACACCGGAGCCGTGGCCTGGAGGAGGAGGAGGAGGAGGAGGAAGGGGGGGGGGGGGGCATTACTTTCTGCTTCCATCAAAATGGACGACGGTGGAAAGGAGGCATGTAACTGAAGACAGTTAATCTCTAATCCTGTTAAATCAAACTCCCACAGGACGGCACGACTCATTCAAAATAAAAAACCTCATACAGGAAAACATCAAGGTCAGAATTACCTACAAATTAAAAAGAGAAGAGTTCAAAGTTCACCTGGTAGGCGTGGTCCGTGTGGATGAGGTAGAGGGCGCTGGGCGCCGAGCGGCTGAGCGGGGTGGTGCCGCCAGCGTGAGGCTCCTTGGTGTCCGGGGGCTGCTGGGGTCTGTGGGAGTCCGGCAGCTGGCCGAGGGGCGGCAGAGGGGAGGGGGGCGGGGGCGGGGGGGAGAGGACGGAGGGCGACACGGGGGACAGGCTGCTCAGCCCCTCGGCCACAGAGTCCGTGTTGAGCTTGATCTCGGTGTAGTAGAAGTCCTCCTCGCCGTCGCTGCAGTCCGAGTCGCAGTTCCGCCTGGGACAGAAGACAGTGAGGCGTGACGGCCCGAGCGGAAAAAAAATCGCACGCAGGTACAACCTTTCTGGAAACTGATAAATAAATAAACGAGGCGATGTTTGCCTGCGACTGCAGATTGTGATGCAAAGCGTGCCAATGCAATCACCCCCGGCCCCTCCATATCATGGTCAATATCCACTTAAATGTCAGAATAAATGTGCAATTCATTGGGCGTTATTGTTCGCCGCCTCGCTCATTTTCCCATCACCTGTCACCTCCTCCCCCTCCCTCCACCCGAGCGGGACGTGTCGGTGTGCTGATAATCCATAAGCCATTAATCTCCTGCTCCGACAACAGAGCAGGCTGAAGGGAGTCGTGGAGGAAGTGCCGGACGTGTTTACGAGGCGGCGGGGGCGGCCGGAGCCGGCCTCCGGGCGCACCGGGGCGTCTGGCTCACCCCAGGTGGATGGTGCGGATGTGTCTCTGGATGCCGGCCGCCGTGCTCAGCACCTTGCCGCAGTTCTTCCACAGGCACTTGAACATCACCTTCATGGAGTTCTGCAGACCAACGCCAAACAAAACAAGACATCAGCGCTTCACTCATCGCCCCGATGCAGACCTCAAAGCAGACATCCGTCCTTTGAACCCGCAGAGTAAACAACAAGAAATCCTCACAAAGCAAGATTCTCACTTCTCTGGATGTGACCTTTCCTTATCTGGCGCCATCATCGCCGACGCCACGAAAAGAGTGTTGATAAGACTCCACAAGCTGCTCGTTCAACTCCTCATTGCAAGAGAGAAGAATATGGCTAATGTTTCCCCTCAACTTGCTGGGATGTCATTATATTACTGTATCAAATCTTCAGTTAATGGCACAGCAGGGGGAAAAGATCAATAATCACACATCCAAGAGTTGATATGTTCATTATGTGTGTTTCCTCTGATGCATGCCATACATAATGATGAAGCTCACATCCAGGGATAAACTGAGGTTATTTTATATATTTATCATGTGGAAAGCATTTTGCACTGACAATATTTCTTATAATGAATAAATATCAAAGTGTGCATGTGAGCTACAGCCAAAGGCGAGGGTGAGTAGTTCACATCGTCCTGAGGAGCTGCAATAAAACCGACAACCATTGTGGAGGATTGACCTTTAAATAAAAGACAATGCTGCTCAATATAAACGCGTGTCTTATTGGAAAGCTGCTGGTCTCACCTTATCCTGTCAACGTACAGTTCGTTATGTTTGAAGGCTTTTCTGCACACAGTTTGCACATTCTCCCTGTGCGTGTGTGGGTTTTCTAAAATTGTCCCCGGGTGTTTCATAAGATGAAGCTCCAAACACCGACTTCAGGTAGAAAACCAGTTTATGCTGACGATACAATTACAGGACGTTGTAATCTTTCTTCACACAATGTGCCCACAAGACTTTTTTCTTGTTTTGTTACCACATGCTTACTTAAAGCAGTAAAACTGAGGAAACACTCAACCCGTAAAGTAACAGGTTTTGTTCTTTCTCTTCTGAGGGTCTTCATCAAAAGGCTGTATTTTTATCTCCGTCTTTCACCATCATGATAACTAGCCTCTGTGAAGGCCGGCCGGCAGGAGCAAGGTGAAACGTTTGCATGATGAAGGCTAATGTCTCTCAGGCAGTCTTTTGTCTCAGCCCCCGCTAATGAATTATAAAACTTCCGGTCTTTATGCTGAACCATTAAAATTCTGCTTTTTAAGTGGTTATTCATTCATGTAACTGTAGCGTATGTGTGCCAGAGCCTCTCATCCTGAAATACACCAGTAAAAATAACAACCCGGCTTTACCTGCCTCTTTATGTTTCCCACAGTTTGAATGTATAAAACAGACCTGCTGCTTTCGCAGCATGTTTTTGTAGCGTCTCCGTGTTTTCTCAGTTTACTGTAATTACACCTCGGGGTTCCTATAGAGACTCTATATTGTTTTCAAGGTGTAAAAAAAAAAAAAAAAAGCCCTAAGCTTCCTCTGTGCCCTCTCGTCCTCCTTCCCCTCCCAGTCTGAGCCATTATAAATACGCTTATAGGCCCGTCTATCAAACTATTGTTGAGCAGCGCTGATTTAATTTTGACACGATGTTTTGTTTTTTTCCCCTCCTCCTTTCAGGAGAGGCGAGCAGCACACACAACAATCATCTGTCCCCTGTGCATTGTTTTGTCTTTGAGTAACAAAAGCCCATTTTGTGTATAGCAACTGTATGAGTGTGTGTGTGTGTGTGTGTGTGTGTGTGTGGGGGGGGGGGGGGGGGGGGGGGGGGTATTCCCTTTAAAGAAACATTTCACAGTTAATTAAATGGGGAGCTTCAAACGGTATTGTGTTGCCAAGAGAAAAATGAGAGCACAAGAGGAGCAACCGAGATAATTTCGTATGAAACCCTGGTATTGTGCGTACGATTTGTGAGTGTGTGTTTATTTATTTACGATTCAAAAAAAACAGTTTTTCCATCTCTATCCCAGCTCTGTTCTCTTGTCCTTTTCCCTCTAATTCCTGTTAGTTTTCCGTTCATTTCTTATTCATAACCATCATCTCTCTTTCTAATCCGCACTGCTAAATGTCTCTTTCCCTGAGCGCCGCTCTTTTTGATAAGTCCCCCAATTAAGACAGCGCCGTGTGCCGATGTGGAGCTCACCCAAGGAGCCTTTATCGATCGGCTGTGGAGACGTGAGGCCGGCGGGATCTTTATGTTTGCTGTGGCAGGTATTAAAATCATTAATGCTGTTGCGGAGCGTCTGAATGTGAAGGCTGAGAAGTAATTATGAAGGGCAAATGTCTGGGGAGGACACAGGCACGGAGAGGGGAGAGACAACAACAGGCGGGTGGTGGTGGGGGGGGAAGGGATGGAGAATGAAAGGAGGAGGGATAGATGGATGATACCATCAGCAAACTCGCTCCCACTGTAGAGGCACAAATGAGGAGAGTGAGTGAAATAAAGCAAAACAGGAAGAGAGAGAGAGAGAGAGGGGTGCAATATACATTTGAAAAAATAATGAGTGACAGTGAAGCTGTGGATGTGATGAGCTGTCGAAATGAGATGAGGAGAAATGATGAGTGAGGAAGAAGGAAACAATGCGGAGTGTTTGCCTTTGTCTGCTGAGGTCACAACATCTGGACAGGGAAGACAAATCCAGCCGTGGAATAAATGGCTTTCTGTCCTTTCCTGTCCCACAGTCTCCTCCACCTATCAGTCACTCGGAGTCATTTACATCCAGAACCTTAATGGTCAAAACGGCGGCGCGCTGAGAGGTGAAATTAAGCGGGTGGCATGCATGTGACGTTTTCCTGACCTTTTTTTCTTACGGTGAGAGCTGTCTCTGAGCAGAAGAAGTGCAAATACAACGAAAGAATTTCATCAAGTGTTGTGTACCCTAACGAGTTGGATTGGATCGTTTTCTGTGGCTGTAAACTTCCGCAAAACCTGGCTTTGAGACTAACTGGTGATTGTAAATGTCTGACCTGTCCACAACTCGTCTGCTTGATCCAACCCCGAGTTAAACACAACAGCACAGAAAACAGACGGCGTCGCTCGGCCAGTTTGTTGCAAAAAGCTTCTCAAACCTTGTTGAGTCTGAAGTTGTTTAGTCTGAAAATGTTTATTTGTCCTGGGATTTTAACCCGAAAAAAGAAACAAGGAGCTTTTGGAAAACAATTCTGACACAGTGATGGAGTGATTTAACTTTCTGTTGTCCAAAACTTTCTCAAATTTCACCCAAGTGTTAAGAGTACTTCTGCTTTTATGGACGCTATCCATGTGATACAGTGTCGTTCCACAAGTATTGCTGGATTTGGGCATGTACGCTGGCAAATGATGGGTTTTTATCAGTCTTTCTAACTGAGCTGGCTGATCCGACTTGAGAAGGACTCAGACGTCACATCAGAACCGGCCCTGCATTCCATCTCTTCACCTGGTCAGAAGTATTTACCTTGCGCTTGCGAGGGATGGGCTCGTCGAAGAGCAGACTGCTGCCGTCCTGCTCATCCAGACTGGGGTCCTCGGGCCCCGCGGGGCCGGGCCCCACGCCGCCCAGGCTGGGCACGCGGAAGGGCTTGAAGCTGTCGGCGGAGAGGGGAGGGGACGGCGTGGAGGGGTTGGACTGGTCGCTGGGTGCGGACCAGCTCCAGTAGCCCCCGGAGGAACTGTTGCTGGACGGGGTGAAGGGTCCCGCCGAGCCGTTGTCCTTCCACGAGCCGCTCAGAGCCTCTGGAAAGACGGAGGGGACGGCAGAAGCAGAGCGTTGGAGAACATCTGACAATACGTCCAACATCTTTAGCTATATGAGTCGATACCACAAAAGAAGAGGATCAAGACATTCTATTAGATTCAGACAGATTTATTTGTACTTCAGATAAAAGAGTCTCCCAGAACTGCTGCTGAGCCGCCTGTGACAGAAAATAAAGGTTACCGTGCCTTCCTGTTGTGTGATTCCATTGAGAGAGTTTCAAGGTCTTGTTTTTTTTTTTTTTAGAGAAAAAAAAACATCAAAGAAACATTTCTTTTGAATATCAGCAACAGAAAGTATTTCACTTTGTGCAGACACAAGCTGGGGGAAACTTTATAAAGTCTGTTCTTTTAAGAGACACTGTTGAGTTTAACGAAGCCGCTTGATGGCTGTCAGTCTCGCTTTTCACATTTTTCTTTCATCTTCAAAACAGTGTTTTACATTAAAAAGGAAAAGGTTCATCAACAAAGACAAGAGTGGAGTCTATCTGTGGTTTTGCGGTAGAGGAAGACAAAGCCATATGAATGAAACTCTAAAGGATTTACAATAAGCATTCTTCAAATAATCCAGCTCCATCATTTGAACAATAAACTGTCAGATCATCAAGGAAAATCGAACCGTGGCCCGATGTGTGCAACATGCTTCACAATCTACCGAGCGCACTGATGTAAAATCTTCCTTTGCGATCGCAGCCATACGTACATGAAGTGAAACACATGTACGACGACACCGTGAAAACAACACCACTGCTGGTATTTAAAATCCAATTTGTGCACGGGTGCATGATGTATGTGATGTACATTTAACATCTGACTGCACGGGGATGTGCGACCGTGGTGGGAGGGCTGGCTGAATGGACAGTTGCATGGCTGCACAGACTATCTGAGCGGTTGCAAGTGATTACAGGTACGGGGGGGGGGGGCTTTGGATTGCCGCCATCAGATGGGTGGCACGGGTCCAGGCCCACAACACAACTCATCGATGAGACGATACAAACACAGCAGGTGGCTGCAATTTATCAGTGTAAACTCCCGCATTATAAAAGCTGTTAGAGGGTGAAAAATGTGTATAGCAGAGTACACAAATTATTGTTTGAGGCTTAGTAAGTACTGTGTGCTCACTTAGTAGAGTATAACTGCTTTTGTTGGAGTTTGGAGTGAACATTTAAAAAAGGATTGTGCTTTTTCTTCCACTAAAAGTCAAGATTTAGACCTAACTCTGAGGATCGACCGATATGGCTTTTTTAGGGCCGATGCCGATGCCAATTATTGGTACTTATGGAAACCGATAACCGATATGTTGAACCGATATTCATTTGCAGCAAAAATGAACATTTTGGCATCAAAATGTAGCTGTGGGTGGGACATTGTTCCACAGCCCAGAGTAGTGACTTAGTAGTGAAGTGACTAGTGAAGAGAGATGTGATGTGCTCAGTGGAAAACACTTCTACATTCATTATACTCAGGCCTTTTGTTTTCGTTCAGTTTATAATTGTGTGATTACTTTATTATTATTGTTATTATTATTATTACTGATACATGTAATTATATTTATCACACACACACACACACACACACAATAATGCAGTCATCTCATCCATAACTTCCCCAAAACTCCAATATTCAACCATCTGCCGCTGCTGATAACACAACTCTTTCCTTCATTTTCTTGTATTTTGTCCCCTGTATGTCCTGTACTGTAGGAATAAAAAATAATAATAGATTAAACAATGGAGAATCCTGGTTGAACTAAAGTTGTAGCTACTGTAACGATAAAAAATATGTTAAAATCAATGTTATCACTAATCGATGCGCGCCCCCGTGGGGGGAGTCATTTTTCGGCAGGCAGTCTGTTCTCGGCACGGTAACCAGTCAACCCCCGGTCGCCCCGACCGACTCGGCCCCACGCGTCTTCTGTCACGCACTCACGCCACACATTGAAAACTGGAAAAAAAAAAAAATCAGCGGTCGGTCTGTGACAGGCTTGTGTTTGATTCCTCCCGGTTCCACAGCAGCGCACCAGACACATTTACCGGTCATTTTTTTTTTCAGTTTTCAATGTGTGGCGTGAGTGCGTGACGGAAGATGCGTGGGGCCGACTTGACTGTAATCCACTGCCGGTTGACCGCTGCCGGCCGACCGCTCCCGGCGTCCCAGCGAGCGGGCTGTCCGCCGGCGTCGGGCCGCTCCTCGCGGCTGTGCAGCCGCGCGCCGTGCTCTCCGGTTGGGAGACTTGAGGACAAACTGTGTGGTTCTGGTGACTGACGGGTCAGAGGCGGAGAATCTGCCTCAAGCTTCATATCTGCCGTTCTTTGGAACTGGCTAGCTTAGCTACAAGCAAGCAGAAGTTGTTTGCTCATGTGATCACATCACAATGCATTATGGGAGCCGTAGTCAAGACAACTGACTGACAACCGGGTGGTCTTTATTACCGTATTTTCTGAAAAAAAAGGCGCACCGAAATATAAGGCAGACAGTTGGGCTTTGAGACAATTAGGTGCGCCTCATAGTGCGGGAAATACGGTAAAAAAATTTTTTTATCGGATATTGGTGGAAAAAAAGGCCGATGCTGATTATTAGAAAAATGCCCAATATCGGCCGATATTATCGGCCAGGCCAATAATTGGTCGATCCTTACCTAACTCTGTTTTGAGCTGAAGGTTTTCTGGCCGTCAGTGGAGATACAGCCAAACAAAGGTGAAATATCTTTCAAATTCTGAACTGATTTGACTGTCAGTGGCTATGGAGACTTGTTGGTAATAACTAATAAGATTTAACTGCAAACGCACAGTATCTCCGTCACACAAGTACTGGATAATGGTGTTTTTAACCACATTAAACCTGAAACATGACAGTCACAAAATGAAAGCCATCAAACAGATTAACCTTCCTGCTAATGTCTGACTGAAGACGTATGTATCCCTTTTAAACGGTGTATTGAACATGTTTTTTTTCAACATTTCTTATACTGCTGGCAGCTCTTTACCTCTGTTATGTCTAAGTTATGTTACTAAGCTGGTGTTTCGATAACGGGGCTTCTAACTTGTTTCTTTTTAAATTGTTGTTTTTCAAGTTCGTTGGACACTCTCTCATGTCGCCATTGTTTGACATTTCTTTGCACTCTCAAAAAAAAATTGAAATATAATAGATCATGATATGTAACATTTGCTCCTTTCACACATTTTCCTAACCATAGAAACTGCCTGTTTAAAAATGCATTTGATGTGGTCTCCAGGACATCTTGACCTGTTGTGTCTCTTCAGGATACCCACCGCTCACTTTGACAGGCGGACTCCTCACCAGCGGGCTGGTGGACAGACTCGTCAGCACCATGGCGGCCGTCACCTTGTCCATATCCACCTCCTCCTCCGACCGTCTGTCAAAACACAGCAGAAGAACACAAAGAACTTTATTGAACACCTTCTACTGAGGAAGTAGGATCAAGGTTTTGGAGGACAAAGGGAAAAAAAAAACAAAACAAAAAAAAAACAGTACACTCTGTTAGTCAAAGAAAAATTCAGCTAGTTTGAGATGAAAAAAAAAAAACCTCCATGCTTTCTTTGACAGGGTTCAATCAGAATACACTGCAGAGTTAGACAGAAAACTCTCGACTCAAGAACACTTGACTTCCTTAACTGTCCTCAGGCTGATTTTTTTCATCCAGTATACAGATGCTCAGTTTTGTCTGCCGCTGTAATGACTGCAGCATAAGCTTCTTTTCTGACTGATACAATTCTGACCAAACAACCACAAGAAAGAAAAGAAAAAAAACTAAAGCGGACTGATGTTGGTCTTGTACTGAAGCCCTAAAGCTGATATAATAAACACCAACGCTGTGGAGTACATGCTCCAACTAATCCACGTGACAGACTGTAGTCGCACCCAACACACACACACACACAGTCGTCTCTTCTAATTGGGAAGCGGAGCGTGCGGACCAGAAGACAGCCGTCTTAATCCTCTCGTGTGTTTTCCACCGAGAGAGACAATCTCTGTGATCAAAGACGTGTCAATAGCTGTACTGTTGACAATATACCTGCGATACACGCTCACTATTAAAGTGACAAACTGTGTGTATATGTGTGAGTGTCTGTGTGGTCTCTAAGCAAGCAAGGCTTTGACTTTGCAAAGAACCCAAATGATCAAAGTCAATTCAATAAAGATGATGAAATCTTCTGGTGCCATAAAAGAACATGGCATCAACAATTGCCTACTTATCACAGCAGCGGAGATCAAACGGCAGGTCGCGCTGCATCTTAATTGGTGTGGAGATACCGAGCAGGCAGCGAGCTGCTGAAATAAACAAGTCCCTCTCTTACGTTCCAGATTACTGTCAGAAAACAAACACATGCCCACTTTGTTCTGAAAAGAGAAGTGAGCGGACAGACATGCAAAATGTGCCGGGACAGCTCGTATTTCCACCAATATTTAATGCGATGTGGAAAAGGCTATTTATGGATTTTACTCTTTCAAAACCAAAAGCATTAAACTGTAAACAACAATGGCTGTCAGGATGAAACGGGAGGCCAGAGGGGGGGAAAAAAAATGCAGTTGTGAAAAGAGACAAACAGATGGTGATTTATTTAGTTTGTAAGCGATGGAGTTGTGCATTTGAGCCAAAGATGTTTCATAAATTCACATCTTCAGTTGTAGGACTTCACGAGAGGATCAATGCACTCTGGAATCTATTGATGCAGAAAGTTTCAGATGACAACCGATGTGTAAAATTTTTTTTTTTAAAAATCAATAAAATATGATAGGGAAAAAAATCTACAAGGAGGTCTGTCGCACTTGATGACTACATTGTGAAGGGAAAAAAAGACACTGCAGAAATCTGTGGTTGCAAAAAGGTTGGGATCAAAGATAGAGAGGTAAATAATTAAATTACTCCGAGCTCCTTGGGAAACACTGCAGTTTATTGTCTGCTGCATGACTGCAATAAAACAAGTGAATCTGGGAGGCTGCTGGAGATCAGGGGGGACACATGTGATAACTTTCAACAGGACAACAGAACATAATCTGCAACACAAACATTTACCAAACGCACAAACAGAAAAACTTGTAGAGTGAAGGACCAGATCTGACTTGAACTGTTTTCAACAGTCTTCTCTCATTTATAAAAAGCACATTTGAGACGATGGCAAAACACCTGAATTAGTCACCACATTAAGTACCCTTCCTATTTCATCCCAGCTGAGAACAGTAATGTAAATGGATCCAGGAGCACAATGAGTTCATTAAACCACATTAACTGTGCAACAATTTCAAGCCATAGTTAATAAAAAAAAAAAAGTAAGATTTTGTGATTTGATTATCCAAACACATAGAATTTAAAAGCACTGAGCTGTTGACCATTTAACACAATCTGCCGACGGAATGAAACTGTTGATAAAAATACCTATCTGCCCATGTGCCTCAGCAGCTGCTGTGCAGCTGTTCATTGTCTGAACTGATGAGCAGCTGACAGCTTCATGTCTGTTCAGACGTGGAAACACTGAGACGTCTAGCTGCCAGTCAGAAAATAAACCGGGGAGGCACCGATATGCTGTTTGCCTTCAAAATGCTCATTATTACATCTCTGGTCTCAGATACAACAATCAGTTAAATGTGGTAAACAATGGTCGTTACCATGTTACGGTGAAAACCACCCAGGTGTCGTTCCAAACAGAGACTCTGACTCTCCACAGGCAGTATGTGGGGTTTTATTTTTTGTTTCCAGGCCTCACTAACTTTAAGTTATAAAAAGCTGAGGACAGCTAAAGGGAATTTCCAGAACACTCCTCTAAATGGAAACAGACCCAGGAAGGAATGAAGGATTGTTGTGTTTCAATAGAAGAAAGAAAGAAAGAAAGAAAGAAGGAAGAAATCATTATTCATATGAATAAAACTCTTCTGAAATGCAAATTTTCATATGTTGTTGTTAAAAGTTAATTTACAAGGAAAAACCTTTTCAGATGTACCATCTCATTTTTTTCCAACATATTAAAGTATGTTTTCAGGGTTTCGGAGGAACTTTGACTGCGGTCCATTTATTCGTCTCTCCCGGAGTGCCGAAACCCACCGCCCTGTAGAGGAAAGGTCACGACCCCAAGTTCAAGAGCATCAGCCAGGCTGGGGATGTGGACCAAACCGTGAACAAAGAGCTTCGTCCTGGAGCTCAGAGCCCTCTCCATCGCATCGGGCCAGTACAGCGTTACGACAGACGCACGTCCGAAAAGGGGATGTTTACACTTTCAAAACAGAAAAAACAGGAACATGAAAAAACATAAGCAATGAATCCAGATTAATAGAGCCTGACTGAAATGTAAAAAAACGTAAACAGAAACGTTTTAAGAGTGAAGACTGAGAGCAGAGAAGAGAAGAGTTTGCTAACAAAGAGAAAGCCTCGGCCTCCATTAGCTGATGTCTAATTTATGGCGCCCTCTCTGTTGTTGAATATGATGTCATTACAGGCCTCACATAAATCAGGGAAAGAGGCCACGCACACAACTGCCACATTTACCCATAACCACCCCCCCCAATCCTGCGCCGCCGTAAAAACCACTTCCTGGTCACCTTGGGAGGCTATCATGTGACTATAGATATCGTCTCCGTGGCAACAGTGACAGATAATAATTACCGTAAGATTTGTCCGTGGTGAAATATGAAAGAGTAAATCTCAGAAAAGCACATTAGGAAGAGTAATAATGAAGACATGATGCATGAGACGGAGGGAAGAGAGAGCCGGGAAAAAAAAAAAAAAAAAAGGGGGGGGGGGAATTTCCCAGACTGCATTCGTCATTAGTGGCCTTATCAAACTTAGTTTCCGTCCAAGTGCTTATTATGGCTATAATTAACACACAGTGGGAGCATATGTGTGGGTGTGTGTGTGTTGGAGGGGGACGCGTTAAAACACATGATACATGTGACACCGGAGACGTGGTGGGATGTTTAATGGATCGGTAAGTGAATTCTGAGGAACGAGCTTCGGTTGTTGGCATGTTGTGTGTGGAGTGTGTGTGAGCGAGACGGCGCGTCTTCTCTGCCATTTAAAATTCTTACTTCACTTATCTGCAATAAAACATCTTCCCATATCTGATCCCCGAGGCTCCCTAAGAGGAACATTATTGTGGGCATATAGCTGCATCACCACAAAAGTAGCCGGGAAAGTCAAGAGCGTGTTTACTAATGCAGATTACATGAAATAGATACACGTAATTTCATCTTGCTGCTGGCTATTCATAAACGGAAAATGAGTCTCCACTGTAGAAGCCGTTAATGATGTTAGGACACTGCCAAGGTTTCTCCTAATCGACCTGAAAAGGGGCCACAAACACCTTAATTGATACATATTCTGTTGGTACAGCAGCACAGCACAGCATTTGATTTACAGCTGCCCTCAAGCCTTTCCATTCAAATGAGGCAAACAGTAATCCACTAAACAACTCTGATTACGAGCTAATTTCACAGTTACATACTGTAATAATAATAATGGTTACTCCACTTATAAAGAATCTTTAGAAACAAAGACTATGGCACTTTAACAGACAGGAATGAACATTAAAAAGCAAAGTAATAAACAGATATAGACCAGCCAAACAACGAGAAAATACAAGCCAAGTGGAATTAAAAAGATGCAAATAAATGACTTTTGAGAAAAAAAAGCAGGATTATCAGAAAACAGTAGAGGAGATTTTTGGACCAATTTTTAGGGAGAAAAATGTGACATTAAAAATGAATTACAATAAAATAAAAACATGAAAATAATAAATCAACCAACTGCTAGTGAATAAACAACACTTTATTTGAAATTAGGGTAATGGAGCAATTAAATTGTTGTTATCTTCCAGCCTGCTCCCAGCTCCATATTTAAGCACTTTTATTGGCATACAGGTTTTAATTACAAATGGAAAAAAAAAACGGGGCTGGTACATAATGGGTTTTTTCCAACATCAACATCAAAACAGCCTATTCGTTTTGTAACAGTAAAATTTTAGATAAGACCGCAGCAGAACAAAACATTTTAGTTGTTTTGTCCTGCTGAAAATCAACGCTTGAAATCGGATTTTGCACAATCGCTCAAAACGAAGAGAAAAGTAGCAAATGCTCATGTGTTTGAAAGGCTGGCATTGAAAATTGGGCTGCAGTGTGGTTTAATTTCAGAATCAATGTAGAGATGCTACAAAAATTAGTTGATTTTCTGACTGATCATTCTGTTGCCTCTTTAAATCCACACAGGTAGAAGATCGCATAAGTTCAGAGCAGTAGAGCGTGACTTCTCCCCTCTCATCGGAGGAGAGCCTACACACTCCCACGCAGGCTTCAGGCACCGAGGTCTGGAATGGAAACACCTGTGTGCTAAACTTTACCAACAAATTAAACAAACTACAAGCTTCAGGTCAGCTGACATTCCTCTTTCACCCTTGATTTTCTATGAATAGACTAAATAAAGGGGAAAGTGCAGGCTTAGGCTGGTCGACGTGGCCCTCAAGAAGCAAAAACAAGAGCAGGTATCAGAAGAACTGAGAGGGGGGGGGGGGGGGGGGGGGGGGGGGGGGGGACCGAGTTGATTCAGGGCCTTGTGTTACCAAGCCATTCAAAAGCTACTGAACATCTCAAAGATAAAAGAGACCAGCGGATCACTCACTGGCTGCTGAGAAAATCATGAACACATGTTGAAAACCCCTGAAATGAGAAACTGGAGGAGTTAAAATTAGAAACAGCAACGAGATGGCATTAACTCTCTCTCTCTCTCTGGGTACACAGACAAGTAAAACAACAGCTCCCTCTTCAGGGGTTTCGGTGGGTTGGGTGGGAGGAATGGCTGTTTGCCAAAATGGGAGTAAACGGTGCGCCTGCAGTGGGTGATGAAAGTTGTTGCACTTTTCTTTTTTTTCTTTTTTTTTTGCCAGATGTGCTGTAGCTGGAGCCACATGAGGACGAGCGAGTGGGGTGGCAGGGTCAAGCAGCCACCGTTGTGGGGGACGGGCCGTGTTCAGTTTCAAGCAAAAGAGAGGGCAGGGCGAGCGAGAGAGAGACAGACAGAGAGAGAGCGAGAAAATGAGGGTTCGTGTTACTCTGGACCTCTTGGTTTGACAGCTCTGTGGGAGCCAATGAAACATAGGACTGCTTTTCTTTTTCCCCCGTTCATTTCTAAGTTTTGTTTGTGGAATCAAAAAAAGATGTTATTTGTTAAGATGGAAAAACAAGAAGTGACTGAAGGTTTGCCGTTTGATCTGGATGCAGCCATTTGAATACGCCTGAGCCAACCACTCCCAGTAAACGCTAAAAGTGTTTGCATAATTTCCCTGTGCGGGCCTGTGATGAACTGCAGTGTCCCACCATCCTCAGCTGGATAGAGAGGTAGAAAAGATGGGTTAAAATATGAATGGACAGGATCTGACAATGTGGAAAGTTCCAGTGTCTGCTGGCTCAGATGTTGCTCTTTAAAGTCACATCAGCATCGTCAACAAGAGATAAGACAGGAGTTGACTTTAAAACACTGAATTCTCATCTTGTTCAGTAATTATTGCTGTAAAATGTAATATATAAGCAAACACATGTATGGAGTATTAACAAACACAGGAATCTGGATAAAATCTTAATGATTAGAATGATTTTATTTAGCTGCAGACAGATTTTTTTTAATGAGAGAAAACATCTGGTGAGAGAAAACAGAACTATCAGCTCGCATTCTTGACCAGCACAGAGTTCATAACACAGTTGATGTTTCACTGAAGACAACACTGGCCCTATTCTGTTTAAATTTTGTTATCTTTGGTTAACAAGCTCTCTCTCCAAACTAATTTGGCCGAGGTCATTGTTCAAACACACACACACAAACATGTACGAAGCCCCGGTAGTTTAAGTTTCCATGTCACCCAAAAACACGATCAGTCATTCCTAATGAGGGCTGCTGGAAGGTGTGGTGGGTTGGTGGAATTCCCCTGAAACACGGGCCAGCGCTGCCAAGCACACCCGACTCCTACGCTCCCTGCGCTCGTCTTCCCTCCACCCCTGCTGCACCGCCCAACATTTCTGTTCCTCTCTCTGTCAACATCGCTGCTTCTCTTACTAGTTTCCAGCTCTTCTGACTTCTGTTGCCACTGATCACAGCACAACAAAGACGAGTAAACAACAACAACAACAACAACAACAGCAATAAATTATGTGTGAGTGTGTGTGTGCGTGCGCACGTGTGTGTTTGGTTTGGCTTGTTTCTTTGATGCTATGCCATGCGTGGAGGTTTACTCGTTTATAACAGTCACTGGACTATGAAGCCCATTTCCTCCTCTATAAGCTCCTATAAATCAGAAAGCTCCTCCACTACAATGTGCTTATCTGATTTCTTCCACTCTCCTCCACACACACACACACACACGTGCGCATGCACATGCACATGCACGCAAACACACACGCGCGGTATCAAAATAACAAAGGGAATCTGCATATGACATGGAGCTAACATGCATGAAGGGCACAGCCTTTGATTGGCAGATATGTATGAGGGGCAGCACTGAGGCGCTTTTCTTTGATATGCAGAGGTGTAAACAAAAGTCATTTTCTGTTGGAAAACACTTCTGGTGTTTCCAAACCTGAGACGCACAAAGACTCACACCACGGCAGAGAGTCACTCATTAAATTTTGCAGAGTGTATTATGACTATTGTTCTGTGAAAGGTGCGTCGGTCTGGGTCTTCACCTCTGACACAGAAGTCAAGACACTCAGACTTGAGCTGCAAAATGACATTTAGCTCATAAATTTGAATCCTGAGGCTTATGAGAAGGGCCCATTTATATGAACGCAACACAGAGGGAGCTTCCAAATATCTTTAAATATTCAAATGATTGATTAAACTCTCAAAGTCTAAACACAAAGTGCCATTGCTCAACAGTTAAGATGGAAATGGAGGCTAATAGATAGTTCTTCAGGTGTAGGTGCTTTCCAAAATATTACTTTTGTATTGATCTCATAGGCTCCTGTCTCCTTTGTTGTCAGAGGTCAAGATTATATGGGCTTTTATGCATCCATCCATCCATCTTCTATACAGCGTAATTCAACTAAGAGTGGCAGAGCAGTGGAACTAATCCCAGATGACTGTGGAAGAATATAAAGTACACACACGAGACCTCACCAGTGCACCACAGGGCACAAACACACACACGTTCACAAATATGGAGCAATTTAGAGTATGAAGTCACCCATCTTTAACAAGAGTACCAAGAAACTCCTGTACACACAGGGAGAACATGCAAACCACTACATCACTGTGTGCCCTGTTCTGATATGATTACAAATTAAAAGCACGTCTCTTTCAGTTCTGTTGGTCAGACTAAAGCTCTTGGACATCATCACCATTGGATCTTCTATTTCTTCTTTCAAAAAGCTAAAAGAACTCTTGAGGACTGTGTGTGAGCATTTTTAATATCTGCTCCACTTTACAATTTGGATTTCTTGAAATTAGGTTTGACTGCTCGATGCAGCCAGAGTTCTCCTGCAAGGAAAAAGTTCAGTGTCACAATAAACACCGATGTCAATGTGGTTCAGCTTTTGTCTTAATTCCTTTCACACATTTCAAACATGGTTGAATCAGATAATTGCAGAAGTTCGCAATTTTTCTTTTCTTTATTTTAATTTTGGTTGGCTCGTCATCACAATCTAAATAATTTAAAAAGTTGGAGTGAAGCTAAACATCTGGATCTAATCTATAAAGAACATTTTGAGCAAAATGTAACCTTGACTTACCTTCACTCACACGTGTTTCAATAAACAAAAAATTTAATCGATTGTCTGTCTTTCAATGGCGCTGAAGACTCACTTGGCTGTACAGGGAGAAGTACCAAAACTTTGATTGATGCCATAAAAACACAGTATCAGTTACACTGTAAACCTCCACATGGCATCACATACATGCGCGTGTCGGCTTTTCAGTGTTTGTGAGCCGAACATCTGTTCTGGAAGCTCCACATACAGACACACAAACTCCCACACAGACATATAACCAAAAGACCAAGTCGTCCTGCTAGCCATAACAACATATGCACTGGCCTGGCAGCCAGTGTCTTGAAATAGGAGCCATGGGCATCTTTCCCGTCACACAGACTCTGCTTAAGCTCTTTAGAGCTGCGGTGCCAAACCTCCATCTGACTCACTGTAACTCGAGCTTTAACTTCAGGCTCTCCCATGCTGAAAAATGGGCAAAAAAAAAAAGAAAAGTTCTCAATCTGCATTAATACATCTCAGTGGAAACATTTGGAAAAACATTATGTTGAAAAGATCAGTCTCTCTGTCAGGGAGAAATCCATCCTTTACTTTTTAATGAAGACCTCACACTGGGATTTGAACTTGCAGTAGCAGCAATTACTACAAACTGATATTTATACCATGCATTTGTGCATCTAAAACAGTCAGATGGTAACAGAGACAAGCAACACTAATCATGTTTATGATCTTATGTCTGTTTAAAAAAAAGAAAGTCAAACAACAATCATCCATTGAGAATTTACAGATCCCATTGTTTTCCTGTAAATTGCTGTAATTGCCTGTTGACTCTTCTGCGTTGACTGATTTTTCGCACGATCCAATGTTTTCTTGGCTCTTCACGTCCCTCCTGTACGAGAGTTAATCCATCTGCATGTTCGCAGTGATGCACCTGTGTCTGCAGCTGTGTCCTGCAGCAGGAGCTCCACACATGAGCTTTTACTGACAGGAGTATGTAGTAAATTACAAGGTAGAAAACCCCACAAACTATTTTATTTTTAATACATCGACTTCAAGATCCTTGTGTGACGATTCCTTCACACACATTCCCTGGTTACAGGCTAGAAACACGCCGTCACATCACATGTACGATGTGCTTTCTGCTCCTTCTGTGTGTTGCATAATGTAGGCATGGAATATACTGAAATAACTTTCACGCTGATATTTGTTCAATTTGAAGGAAGCTCAAAACTCACTCCTGCTCTGACAGGCTGGAGTCCATTTCCTGAAATACAAACTACACACAGTGTGCGAGGCCATACCGTCATCTTATATTTCAATAGACCAACAACCACAGTAACAACGCTGTACCATTGATTTTCACTGTGTAAACAAAGTCATAGTTCCCCTTTCACACATCTATAGCAGAACTCATGTCTTGAATCACTTCATTTTTATTTTCACAGTGAGAGTTTGAGCCGAGTTTCAGTCAACCGCCGACGAGCGCTAAGAAAGGCTGAACCGAGCTAAAGATACAGAACCTCAAAGATGGTGTGAGGCAACTTCATGGTGACTTCTTTGCTTCAGGGTTAAAAAAAAAAAAAAAGGTTGGTGGATTCACAAAAGATGTCTGTGCTGTGAAGTTTCAAGAACTCACTTTCATTAGTGAAGTGAGACATCATTATGAGTGACTGTCGACTCTCAAAGCTTTCAACATGAAAGACGGGAACAGAAGCATGTTCAAGAAACGGCTTTGTACGATTAATATCACACAAAGGAAAAGAACGCAGGCTCTTCTGCAGTCATGATGAAGAACACGGCATCGGTATGATTTTTTTTTTTTTTTTTTTTTTTTAAGTATTCCATTTTCAAGAGGCAAAGTCTCCTCTCATCATATTCCTAAAACAATGCAACGGCACACACCTCGCCACGCCTGCAATAAGCCTTGAAAATCCTGCATGCAGCGGGCCGTTCGCTGCAGAGGATGTCTTATTGAATCTATAGAGCCGCTCGCGTATAGATTAGAGTGGATGATGAAGTCATTAAGAATCAACAGGATTATTGCTGAAAGCCACACTGCGTCCCGTCCCTGGCATCCGTGACTGACTAATTAGCTGATTGTCTATTAGCATGTTTTAGCGATTCGCCTCTCTGTCTGCGTGCTCTTTAAACAAACACCGACACACAACACGGTAAACACTCACAACGCTACAAGCACATGGCAGTATATGAAGATGGAAAAAAGGCGCGCAGTGTTTGCTAATTCTCCTTTTCCAAACAACAAACACACTCCGGATTTTTTTTTTTTTTTTTTTTTTAGGCCCCTTGGCAGGAGAAAAACAGGGTGCGGCGTACATTAGCTGGGCATGGAGCCAAAGACCCTGACTGTGTGTCTGTGTGTGTTACTTCCTCGTGTGTCTGTGTACAGACAGTCGCAGCTGTACAGCAGAAGTATTTGCAGATCAACAGAGGAACTTTGTATCCGCACATCCAACGCATGTTTTGATCAGCGTTTGTCCCCCCGCCTGACACTAATGCACCAGGCGCGGAGGAGACATGCTCCGTGCAGTAAATAGATAAATAAGTTAACACAGACCTACTGACACACACGGCCGCTCACATCCACTTTTCTCTGTGTACGGCTCAACAGATAAGAGTGTGTGTGTGTGTGTGTGTGTGTGTGTGTGTGTGTGTGTGTGTGTGTGTGTGTGTGTGTGTGTGTTTCTGTCTCTCCCGCTCGATCTACTTTGGAACACCACAGAAAACAGCCTCCCTCCTCTGTGCTGCTCTTTAGCCTACTTTACTTTAATCAAATAAGCGTTTAAACGCCACACCGCTGGGAGACTGAAAGTGCATGCGCGCACACACGCAGGAAAAAAAACTCACACCCCTGCACACACCACGCCAGAAATTAGATCATACATGTAAACAGAGACACATACACAGGGGAAAGGCAATTACTTCCACTTAGATATAACAGTCAGCTTGATGAATGTATAGATAAATATAGTTAAAAGGCGATTAGGCTTTTATTTTGATAGCTTGTCTGCATTTTTACATAATTTGAAACTATCCATCTTAAAGCAGTAATGACACCCTCACGGGTTCTCAATAAGTCAGTAGAGCGTCAAAATTACTGATTAAAAAATTAGAAAGCACCTCCATGTGCCACTCACTGCTGATTTATAGTCTGAACATGAATCGTCATCTACAAACATCAACCAGCAGAAAAGCAGAAGTTTGTGTCTTTAGTGTGATTCTCACAACAGAGAATTGCTATCACTAAAAAACACAAACGATTCAATATTATATACAGTACTTACCCATCAGGCAGCCGCGTTCTTACTTTTATGGACTCAATAAGTAGCTAGATACCTACACAACATCAAGTCTCATATCAATAAGATACATTCCTCTTACAAGCATCAGAAAAAGAAACCTGAGCAAAAATATTCATCTGAACCATAAATCTGACATAGTCACACATTCTAATAGATTACAGCCAACCATCAGCAGTCTCTGTTGAATATATTGACTCCATACTTGAAAAATTAACTAAACTTCATAAAATTCGTCAATATTCTTTATTAGGTGAGATGTTTCTGATAAAATGGGCAGCATAAAAAGAGACCAGCAGAGCTGTTGTATTCATGACCCCGTGTCAAACGATTTTGCGTGAAAGCATTACCTTTGAACTGTAACGTAAACATTCACATTGACAAAGGCACAGTGACACATTAATGGCTCAGACGCAGACGTGCTTAAGTATGGGAAAGGATAATGCTTCCTCCAGGTAGTGAGCGCATGTGTTTATAGAGAGAAAGTGCTGCGGGGAAGAGAACTAGGCCGTCGGTGAGTGGATGTGTGCATGTCAGGTTGATGTATATAAGTCCTGATTTCTTCTCATTTCACCACCATAAAGACAGTTAACCCCTTGAGCAACAGAGATGAGGGGAAATGATCATCTGTGCTTTCTGCTGCACTTTACCTTTTAATGTGCTTTTTGATTGACACACTCGTGCACGCATTAGGAGTTTGGCCTAGATTTGCACTATAGGTTGCGCTCCCGAGTCTCGAGCCTCGTCTTTAGGAGGAGTGTGAACACACATACACACACACACACACGCACACTTGGGGTGGTGATGCCCTAGATCGGTGCTTTAAGGTTAGAGGTCTAATATACATTGAAGCCTCTGGGGCAGGCATGCACACTCGCACACGCGCACACACACATGCAGCACTTACCCCACTAGCAGAGGTCTCCTTTAATATTAGAGTAGCATTTGAGGGCGAACAGCAGGTAAATAAGACACTTGTAAACAATAGATGTTTTCTCCCAGTGGAGGCAAACTGTTTTGTACTGAATCCCATTTCTATCATTTATTCAACATTCAGCCTGATCCTAATATGTATAATGCTGATTTATATTAATAAATCTACATATTCGCTTTGATAGGATAGGGGCTCCATTGTTTGTGGACCGTTTGGTTTTATACATACGCAGTGAACTCGTCCCTGCTGACAACGCTCTCGTCGCATCTCAGCGAGCTTTCCCGCAGAATCGGAAAAAAAGCACCTTGACAAAAGGGTTGCTGTGAGACACCAACATCAGATGCAGCTGAGTCTCTGCACAACACAAATACACATGAGTAACTTCCATAAGCTGTGATTTGGATCCGTTTTCTTCTTGAACCTGTGCACTCAGAAGCCCTTGGAAACAAAGCAAACACAACACTGGATTACCAACGACTCGGAATGCAAAAATCCCAAAATAGTTACTGTTGTGTGAAATGTTAATAGCATCTCTTGTCGGGTAGCATTAAGCACAAGAAAAATAACTCCATCAGGTGGCCTAACAGGGGAGGGTTTAAATCTTTGATCAGGTTGCAAGCAATGTCTGTACGAGTGATGGAGCGGTACAGTGTTGGGCTTCACTGTAAGAGAACACTCACTCTGATGAAGACACAAGGAAGACATCTTTTGTATTTTTAGATTCACGGCAAACTACTAATGCCAATTCAAGGTAATCAAGTCAAAACTAGAACTGTAGCACGACAGTTTCAGACATCTGCTGATGATTTACTGGACTGAGAACCACAACCGTCTTTTCCTTAATCTGTAAAATATGAATGAAAAACACAATAATCATTAAAAGGAAAAGTCTTGACTCAATGGGAACAAGTCAACATTAACCTTTAGAAAAATTTGTCATTAAAAAATAAATTATGCAGAAAACCCTTGAGCCAATATTCTAAAATTAGGCTCTCATATTTCTAATGATAGCAGGATAACAATGGGCGTAATAGGTGATGGACACACATTTAAAATGCAAAGAGTGAAGACAAGGGAGATGGAGGAAGAAAGAGGGGTAGAGGGGTGGGAGCAAGGATAAGTCATCTCGATGCACGAGGAGCACGCACACACACACACACACACGCACACAATACATAACACACACACCACAAGTGATGGGCTTCCCCTGAATTGATGTTGCTATATGCCCTAATGAGCGGAGGGAATACACATGATCTCACAGCTTCAAGCTACTCATTTGGCCTCATGTGTGCACGTGCCAGAGTGTGTGTGTGTGTGTGTGTGAGAGAGAGTCACTCTCTGTGAGACGTGTACCTTCCTGAACACACTCTGGCAATGTGAATGTATATGAACATGGGAGAGTCAGCGAGAGAGTCGGCTGATGTGAACAAAGGGAGCAGCTACGAGTCAGGTCAACCTTTAGAGCAGCCGGCTAGTAAATATCTCACTCCTCCGTTCATTCGCTCTGTTAAGGAAGCCCCACCTCTCTCTCTTTCATATATGTATATATATATATATATATATATATATATATATATATATATATATATATATATATATATATATATATATATATATATATATATATATACATATACATATACATATATACATATATACATATATATATATATATATATATCTCATCCATATAGCATTGGAGTAAACAAAGGGCTAGAACAAAGCGAATGGAGCATCTGATCCCTGTGTCAGAAATGGAGCAAATGAAGAGTGGAGCGGTGGCAGGAAAAACAAACATCAGAGGAGGTCTTTTTATGTGATTCTGTTATGTCTTTTATTCCCCGCCTGTGGTATACCATGATTTATTTTACCTGGGTTCTGACTCTGGTAACTTAATAAATCCAATCGCTGAAACATTTGACAGGCAGTGATCAAAAAGGAGCCTGAGAATAAAATCTACTGTATCTACAGTAGCTATTTGTCATGAAACAAAAGGAGTGTGAATACAGAACAGACATAGCATTCTGTCAAAGCTGTTAACTGAGACATTAAACTGTGATCCTTGTACATTTCAAGCTACAAACAATCGAAAAGGCAGTCAAGACAACTGCTGGCTTTAACACATCAGCACACAACTGATTTCTTAAGGTAGTAACACTGTTCTTGAAATGACTTCATAATGGAAAAAAAAAAAACAGGGCTCCATGAATCGTTTCAAGTTCATCACCCACTATATTTTATTTGTTAAGGTCTGTTTTTTAGTATTTTAGCACATTCTGTCATCAGAAGGAATGTATAATGAAAAAAATCATTTAAGTAATAAGAAAATAATTAAAAATGTATGAGCATCAATGAAAAACTTATAGAACGGGTTTCCTCCTGAGTCATAATAATAATTTATGGGCATCCTTCTGATTTACATTGAAGCTGCTGACAGTCACGTTTTTCCAACTAAACTTCAACTTCAATATCTTTTTTTATTAAGTCTCCTTTGTCCTTTTCTCCACCTCTGTCTTTCTTCTCCTATTTCTCCTTCAAGGACCGAGGACTCAGGGAATCCACGCCATCAGCTCCATTCCGACTTTTGTGTGTGTGTGTGTGTGTGTATATACGCACTTATTATGGTATTTAGTGATGAGAGAAGCAGTGATAGCAGGGGGTCTCAGAGCAGCACGATTTAGCCCCTGAGTGCTCCTTTCTTTCCACCTGCCCTCCGGACACACACAAACACACACACACATACACACACACACACACACAACCTGCCAATAAGTGCCATAAACCACAGACATAAAGACACCCAAGCACCCTTTTATCACTGCTGGGCTTGATTATAAACACCTTGGCTGTAACCACAGCAGGCACCGGCGGACACACGCCCACGCTCCCGTGCACACCTCCGTCCCCTCTGCTCCCAGGAGAGCGATATGCACACACACCGGCGTAAGGGGCCCTCTTTTTCCCCCAATTACACTTTGAAAGGGGGGGGGGTTAGCAGAAGCTGTGTGTATGTCAGTGTGCACGTGAGTGTGTGTGTGTGTGTGTGTGTGTGTGTTTGCTGAAGGTGCTCATAAAACCTCTGGAGATTGAGCTGATGGAGAGCATTATAAAAGACCTATCAGCTGGTCCAATCGCTTCACACAGCCTCCAGGCAGGACAAAGGATCCACTCGCCAACATTCACCTAAAGGCCTTTTACTTACAGCCCTCCCCCTTCACTCTCACCCCCTCACCGTCAGCCCTCTTCATTCCTCATTTCTTTGCTCTTTGTGTAATGTTTAACTTTTTTTTTTTTACCATGAAATGAGCAACTGAGATGTGCTTTTTTTTTGTGTCGACCATGACAGAACATTCCTTCAGGGTAAGTGCATTGTGTATCTGCAGTCTTTATTGTTTGTGTCCACTACACTTAAGAAGCAGCAAACGGGTGCCTTTCCCTTTGTCCTCATAGCAGCTGTGGGTAAAGTATAAATAAAGTCAACATAAATCAAGAGCTGGTCAACATTTTTTGGTCTTGTGGAAGGAAAACAATCAGAGGTGAAGAAAGGTGGGGGGGAAGCAGGAAGAAGACTGCGCTTTGGGGGAAGGTCTCCATCAGGCGAGCATCATCTCTGATTAATTTACTGCTATGTGGTACGAGGATGTGACACCAACCGTGAAGAGACAGCCGTGACCGAGGGAAAGGGGAAAAAAAAAAGAAAACACCAAGAGAAAGGCGAGAGGGAGCTAGAGAGACAGGGAGAGGGAGAGGGAGAGGGAGAGACCACCCCTCCCTTTTTCTTCTCAACCATGTCAACAAGTCCACACAAAGACCGCTCTGCTCCAGTATCCCATGTCGGCTTGTGTGAATACACCAATATATTCATGCTCATTTGCTTCATTATGATTACTTTTTAAACTTTTTAGTATGTATTTTTGTGTTTCTGCAGTCACCTCTGTGTCAATTTATTTGAATTCTCTTTGATTGAGGGACCACGTATGACCCTGCTTACATGAACGTATTATTTGTGGATCAGTCCCTTGATGCCTTGCACTGTGACTGGCAGGCTGTCACATGTATACAAGAACCCACATCCAGCGTAACCAGAAAACCAGTGGCGGGTGAAAATGAATTTGTGAGGTTGATCAATTAAGTTTCTTGTCTTCCTTTGAGTGTTTTTTAAAGTGCATTAATCCCCCTCCAAAAAAAAACCCAAACATGCAACATACAGGCCTGCACTGTATCGGAGTTGGATGACAGAAAACAGCGATTACTGAAAGTGGTTGTAGTGAAAATGACCCTTTTGTCTGAGAGAAAAACTTTTTCAGACCCAAATCTATAGAAGAGAAACGGTCCTATTTTCAAGCAGGAACAACAAAACAAACACAAAGTATTGATTTCATTTATGTTTACCGCACTTTGTATGTTGTGACTACTTGGAGTATCAATTTAAGAAAGAATCACTTCTCGTGCCAAATATAATTCTCAGTGTGGCATTGAGTCAAAAAGAATAGGCAGCGGTATAGTGATGCTGAAATGGAAACAGCTGCGACAAAAGAATCAATGAGTCCTGCAAACACAAGTGCTTCACACTGTACTTATTTCATTGATCATTTGTAATTATCCAGGAGATCAGCATTCTGCGAAACAAAGCATGCATGGAGCCATTTCAAAATACGCAAAGGTTTGCAAAACGTGCCTCTAAATTCCAGCGCTGGGAAGCCCTTAAGCTACACAAAAGTGCACGGACTTCTGAATTACGCTCCCACCACCTGTGTCTATGCATCATTATGCCGCTCACATCTCGAGTACCGACGCTCCGAGCCGCTGCGAGCGAGGCAACCGATTGATGGACAGTTTCAGCCGGCGAACGTGCCAATTGTCACTTAGCATTTGGGTCAGCGCCGCACGCCTTCGCCTTACAACGCTCTGCAATCAAAAGGTAAACAAAAACAAAGTGAACTGAGCGTATAAGCATGAGAATGAGTGGAGGATGCCTCTCTGCTGTATGTTTGTGATATAATAATCAGTTTTTAGATGGGCGATTGCGCTCAAATCATAAATCATTAACTCTTCCTGTGGGGGTTAACTGCAAATGACGGATATATTTGCATACTTAATTGTAAATGCACGTGCGCATTTCTGCGTGCGTTTGTGTGGATACGATCTGCATACATGTTCAGTATTCTGCATGCTTATCCCTATAATGAACGTTTCCCCAACTGGACAGAAGGGAAAAGTAAAAATCTGGGCTCAAGAGGCTTTCTTCTGTTGCACAACAGGTCTTTGTCAGAAAAAGGCTCAGATAAATCATCTTGTACGTGTCTCACAGTGTTTGTCATTACTGATTTTATATGCTGGTTTAACTTCGCCATACTGCCTACTCCACATCAGCGGCACACGGCTCAGCAGTGGGCTAACATCTCTCTCTGTCAGTCAGAGGAAAACGCGCGCGCACTCAAACACACACAGACGCACACACACTCTCACAAAGCAGGCAGTGGAAAGAGGAGACAAAGGAAGGGAGGGAGGGCTCGAGTGTGGGAGGGTGGGAGACACAGATCATGAGGGGGACGAAGGGGGAAATGAGCGGGAAAACAGAGATGGAGAAAGCAAGAAGGATACAGTGAGTTAGGAGAGGTGGAGGCAGCAGAGGGAAAAAAGAATGTGAGACAAAGCAACACTGGCCAGGAGGAACAATAAAAGAGTGATAGAGGGAATAAAAGGGAGAGGGGAGAGGACTGGACAGTAAGGGGGAAAAGTGCACTGTGTAAATAGACAAAAGGGAGCATGGAGCGATCGAGTGAGGTAGTGGAGGAGGAGGTTTGCTCTTTGTTTTAGAAGAACATCAGTGATACATGATCTCCCACACGGGAAAACGTTTACCGCTGATCCAATACAATATATAACAGCAGCCATCAAAGCTGACCAGTTCAAAGAGCAACTGCACGATGAGAAGACTGGACTGAAATGCATCATGCGATAAGTCTGCAAAGGATTTAAAAACAATAACCTCTATCAAATTAGTTGTGTTGAATGAAACTGTGTGGCTGAAGTTGAGTAATTTTAAAGTATTTTATTCAATTCAAAGACCCTTTCTTCAAAGACCTTCTATAGGGAAGCTGGAGGAAGCACCCATGTTTACATAGATGTCAATGGGAGGTCATGAATTATGCATGCCATATGGAAGTGTAGCTGTGCAACATGGTCTGTGTCTCATGTGCACGTTTGCAGACCTAACTCAAGATGATTTTGTGTGTGTGTGTGTGCGTGTGTGTGTCTGATGGGGGTGTTACATTTCCCTTCAAGCTTCAAATGGTTGCAAAAGAGAAAAAAAACGAGAGAGATATGAAGAAAGCGGGAGGAAAGAAGAGCGAGCAGAAGGGCGAAAGAGAAAAGTCCCCGGTAAACACATCCACTTTCAGCTTACAGTGAGGTAATGCAGTCAAAGCTACCATGGTGTACACACAAAAACACACGCAGGCAACCATGCAAAACCATGCACAAAGTTCATCAGCTTCACAGTACTTTAGTTTGGCACAACACTGGAGTCCCAAACCTTAAAAAGTCAAGTTCAGCCTTTGGAACCCAAACCAAAAGGATAACAAGCTCGCCTGCAGATGCTGCCGGCTCACGTGACAGAAGCCACTGGTTCCCATTGTTTACAGGGAAGGGCGAGGGAGAGGGGGGAGCGAGGGAGGGAGGGAGGGAGGTAATGAATCTATAGTTTGGCCAAACTGCAGCGTTGTTGATATTAAGAGCTCCGCAGCAGTGGGGGTGGTGTGTGTGTGTGTGTGTGTTTGTGTGGCTTGAGGAAAACAGGAGATGGTCTCAACAACCTCTCCAAATGGGGGTTGGCTCGGGGGGCAAATGTACCAGCTGTCTTCGGAATTCCACCACCACCACCACCACCTCCAGTGTGCCCACCCACACCACCCCAACCAAACATGGGCCGACACACACAAAGACCCCTCATAATCTACCTCAAAGCTGATGGTGCCACCGCTGGCTGTTTATCCACCTACAAGCTGTTCTGAACAGCGACAAGGGACAACCTGAAGCGAAGCACAACTGTGAAAAACTAACCTTTGCCTTCAGGGCTTGTGTGCATGCGCATGTGTGTGTGTGTGTATGTGTGTGTGTGTTGAGTAACCAGCTTGCAGGTGAAGCGAGTGAAGCTAATGACAAATGTCTTTGAAGAACAAAGGACGGCGAAGAGAAAGCGGGAGAGAGACAAAGAAAAGTGAGTTATAAGAGAGAGAGAGAGAGAGAGAGAATATTACAGGGAATACAGACAGTTGATGCAACAATCTTAGCTTTATCTCATTTGAAGAGTGGGCTGCGTGCGACAAGGGGCAATTATGTTTGGGTACGTTTACGGTGCAGCTGGGTTCCACCATTAAAACCTTTACCGCCACAGAGGGAGCTTCATGCATCTCAAGGCTTTGAAATATCAGATCGAAGTCACACAGACCTCCAAACACAAATAACAGGAGCGCATACATCAAAGACGAATGGATGCGTCAAACTTTCTAAATGCTATTTGCTAGCATACAGCAAACGTCTCAAGCTGCCACAAACTTTTCTCCTCAAAAAAATATTTGCTGTTCTTGTTGGGCTCAAGTCTGCAGCACGAAGCAGTGGAGTCGGCCAGCAGATGATGCATCACGTCTAACATTTCCTCTGGAAGAGCCTGGCCTCCTATTTACAGTTCTGGTCTGGTGCCTGCTCGCGGCTTTAGATCTTACTGGAGACACCGAAGACCACAGAGGCCCCTTATTGGATTATGAAGTAAAAGGATATTTCGCTGTTGTCTTGTTCGACATCGGTTTATGCAGATCAGCCGCACCAGATGGTTCTTAGATGTCAGACTAGCAAATGGCTAACTTTCAATTAAACTTTATCACTCCCTCTTCACAACATACGGTCTTTTTGTTGAGAAAGGCATCTGTGGTGGAGTTTTGACTGAATGTCTGGCTTATATGAGTGAACAGACGATTCCAAAAGCAATGAAAAAAACAAAAGCAAAACTTAAAAGATGCCCACAGTTGAGATATTGTGTTTATGAAAATGGCTCTCTCGTTTCCCCGTAGCCTAAATGTTGTTTCCAGTTTTAAACATTGCTACAGAAAAAGACTAAATGATAAATCAAGCTAATCTGTGTGGAAAGGTCTTCTAACACACAAAGCTGCAGCGCGTTTTTCTCCTCTCTCGCTGAGGTGAAATTACACGCAGCCGCGCTAAACGCATTACAGCCTCTCCCACGGTGTGAGTATCTTTTATACATCTGTTAGTCCAGAAGGTGTGTTCACAGCACATCTGGAAATTAACCATGCGTAGATATCATGGTTTTGATTTGTTACATGTTAGGCTCACATGAAGGCAAAGTTTAATCCCAAATAAATGTGCTCCACTGCTCTAATTATCTTTACTTCCTGGCTGTGTAAACGTGCAGGAACGCACTTTGATCCGCTACCTTAAATCATTTTAGACACACTTTGATCCCGGAGAAAACTCATTTGCTTGTTTGCTTCAACATATGTTTTTTTTTTGGGGGGGGGAAATTGAACAGCACTTTGGGAATTCAAGGTCAGTTTTCTGAGAAGCAAGATGGTGCATCCCGTTATTTCAAACGGCTAATGAGAAGGTAATTTGTGTCCTATTGTGGTCAATAACTCGCCCGTCATTAGGACCAGGACAAAAGCTATTAACTACATCAGAGGATGGCGGCGATCAATCAAAGCTCTGCTCGGGCGACTGAGGACACATGAGAGAAATGTATGATTGCTCTCAGCGGCTGCGCGTTCCAACACTTTTTTTCTGGAAGACACTTGTGTGCTGACCTGATATGACTGAGAGGAGCACATGAGAGGCAGACAGAGGGAGAGAGGACGCCGATGAGTAACGCGGCGTAGCCGATATATTATTCCTGTGAAATTACGACAGCCACAACACATGGGCGCCTGATAATGTCCCTGAACACGCATACAAGTTACGGAGGATTCTGATGAACAGATGGACTGAAAGTATACCCAACAAGCACCGTTTGGACACTGCAGCTCTACACTGCATTTTTCCGTTTTTAATTCCAAAACAGGGAGACCAATGGAAAGAACTAAGAAATAAACTAAGAAATAACTCAGGGGAGGAGTTTCTGTATTCCAATGTTGGATGGGTCCATTGTTATAACAATAATAATTTACTCTCGTCTCCCAAGATTATGACAAAAACAATAACAAAGGTTCTTAAGCAAACGGTCATGAACAAAGAAGAAAACCATTATAATATCTGGTCGGTGAAGAAGGCGGTGCTGGTAATCTTCAGAGTGCCAAGGAGAAGCGCTATCAAATGATGGACGTTAGCGTGAGACGGGGCTAAACGCGCGCTCAAACACAGGAGTCAAACCAGGGCACCTCCACCCCACCTTCATCGCCGCTCCGGCACACTGCGCCCACTCTGCTAAACTGCGATAAAACTGATGTGTGACACTCAAATTAAAAAGGGGCTACAATTATGACACCCTCATGCCGTGCTCTTAATTAGTACATCTCCATTTTAATTAATAAAGCCTGTCAGTCTGACAGATATCAATAATTTAAAGCAGACAGGTCAATGGAGCTTCAAAATTGATGGCCATAATTAGAAATAGTGTGGGGAGGGGGGGGGCACTTCTGCAGGGCTGGGGTTGTTTTTTAATAGATTTGACTGGAGAAGCTCGTCGGCTCCCCGATGTGTCATGATGTCTTTGCCCCAAACCAAAACTTCGCCTCGGTCAAAGCGGTAATATTAATTCCAAAACCATCGGACAGGAGGTGGCAAATGATCGAATTTGCAAACCTCAGGTACTTTATTTTTGACCTCAAGATTTGTAGCTTTACTCTTTGCTGCTGGAGTCTTTGTTCTGCTGCACAAAAGAAAAAAAAAAAACGGTTTCATGTTAACAGAAAGCAACAAGTAAAAAAATAACTTCTTGGCCAAAAAGTAAAAACAATACAAATAGGGTAAGCAGATATGAGTCCAAACCAATAAGACAAGCCTAGTTTGCCGATTTTATATGTTTGTGATTTTTTCAAGAGATGATATGTACAAGTTAACAAATCCTTCGTGGATGAGGCAGCGCAGCAACAACCTGTCATTAGTGCTGCTGTTTGGGTACAATCTGTGACACTTGACACTTGCGGTAATTAGTGCCACCTTGTATACACTCCAGATGACCATAATGCACATCCATCAATAGAATCAATTAGAGCTCTTCTTTCCTCCAGCTTTCAGTGCCATCAGTCCATTAAAGCCGGGACTATAGATTAGTCCGGAGCAGCGGAGAACCGACAGAGCCAACTGTCACATAAACATGGGCTTTAGGGCCCTGGACTATGCATTATAGATAACTGACAAGGAAGTACTGAGCTCAAAACTCCCTCATAGATATAACAGCCAAATTAGCATCTCGGTGGCACTCTCGATGAGGCTTTACATTGATTCATCTGTTGATTCACGACATCACTGCTGTCACATCGACACATTTAGTCACGCTCCCCCAACAGTCGTAAGAATGTTCAAACTCCCGAGGAGGAGCGTTGCGCTTATTTACGACATCCATAACTGGAAATAGATTTGTGCTGATGGCTTGGAAATTATTGTTGAACATGATGGCTTGCTTGCACTCCCAGTCATCAGCGGCGGACATTTTGAGATTAAATACATTATTTAGACAAACAGCACACACTGAGGACGTTCTTTAAACTGCAAGCGATGAGTTTTCTCTGCAGCTGGTGTTGCGAGATCGCTTCTATTGTCAATTACTGTTGTCATACTGAGAACGCCAGACATACACCAGTCAACTTCAAGGCAGATTAGAAGCCTTTTCTTTAAATTTAATCTCAGTTATTGTGGAGCTGAATCACAATAACACAGTGCCGGTGCACACAATCCAGGGTCCGGAGCTTTGGCGAAAGATCACGGTCGATTCAGGCCAACCGCCTACTAATCCGTGGTTAATGGTCCCACTCACACTAACGGGTATTCCACGCACTTAATTAAAGAGGCAATTTGCATATAAATTTAAACTCACAATTCCTGTCCTGCGGCATCACAGGTGGCTGTTTTCCTGGGAGCCCGACCCCGTCGAACGAGCCGGGAGATCAGCGCGATGCGGCTCTCGCTCATGTACCTCAGATATTGACAAAGAGCAAGGGCTCTGCCTTTGTGCAGTGGAGGTGTAATAAATCTAAAGCAGAGTTACTCAACACGCCGGGGCGGATTCATGAATGCTCTGCTGTATCGGAGATTAGACTTTCACAGTCAATTTAGGTGGTTTTCATGCTCTGAACAGAACAGACATGACAAACGGCACACGGAAATTCAAACTCCTTTCTTGAAGGCCTTTGTCAACAGAGCTTTTAGCTACGCGTTGACACCAGGTTTTTGCCACAGAACGACCCGGGAAAATATTGCTAGAGCAAAACTATCCTCGTAGATCGCTGTTTAATAACATATGCTCTGACGAGAAAAAAAAAAAAAAAAATCCTTCACGCTTGAAAATCACAATGACAGCCTATGGCACAGAAGGAGCTTTTGTCTCTGCTCTCCTGCACATTTGTTCTTTTTTCCCAGCACGGAGAAGATCTCATTTTGTCTCATTATACTGAGTTATATCACACTGAGAAACCAAAGATGAAAAGTGGGAGGTTAGAGAACCAGTTTGATATTACAGCGATGCTCATGATAGTTACTGCGCAACGCTGACACAAATTAGATCATATCACTCTAATTCAAGCGTGTTTACACTGGTTAGCTGATGCGCATAGAATTGATGGGAAGACTTTGCTGATCCCTTTTAGAACATGAATGCACCTGGTACCCAAGATATAATCAGAGACCTTTTAACCCTCCATAAGCCAGTGTAAGAACCTTAGGCTCGTCCCCACTGGCTGCTATAAAGCTGGGGCTTTTCTTGCCCAGGCTTCTAGATAATGAAGCAGCCTGTTGTGATGAACAAACCTGTAGAATATCCTAAATCCCATCCTAAAGCCTTCCCCAAAGGCCGTCGTGCCCTGGAGGCAGGGCCAAATGATATGAATACACTCAACGGCAAACATTTTGTGTGATGACTAATCGTAGTGATGGCGAGGTGAATTTGATCCAACATTGATCTCCGATGATGTTCTGGTTACTCTTCCTCCTCCTCATGGGGGAAATACGAAAAGAAGGGCAGGCCGTCTGAATCATACGATCACAGATTGAGACACTTTCGGGGATGCTAAATTTGATGAACAACAGGTTCTCTATTTCCTCTTAAACATATTTGACTTGCTCCAATAGTTTCGACTCAGGTCAAACAGCATGTCCTGTTGAAAACAGCCTCTTAAAACTGTCATAATGATCGATCATAGAAATTATTATAATGGCTCAAAGTCAAAGCACTCAGTTACAGGTGTAGACTGATTTAAAAAAAAAAAAAAAAAACATATTTGTACTTGTAGAGTTCAACTATTTTCAGCTATGTTTCATCAGGCCAATCAGTTAGTTGGAATATTTGAAAAAACTACATGCAATCACATAATAGCATGCAGATATTATTAGAGGAAGATTGTGTGTGTGTGTGTGTGTGTGTGTGTGTGTGTGTGTGTGTGTGTGTGTGTGTGTGTGTGTGTGTGTGTGAGAGAGAGAGAGAGAAAGAAAGAAAGAGGCAGAAAGAGGGAGATTGTTGTTGCTCTCTTTTCAGATGGTAATCTCATGGTTTCTGGTCATTTCTGGCATCCAGACCAGAAAAACTGTTTTATTTGGCAAACGCTGGGCATTACTCTCACTCTCTCTCGTCCCTTCCTTTCCCTCTCTCTCTCTCTGTCATTCTAAACTGTTGGAATATGCGGCCCATTCTCCTCCTCCTCCTTATTTCAAAACTCAAAACACCCTCCTTCACCGCAAACACAAACACATTGTGCGAAACCACCACGAGCTGTGGCTGTGCTCTAAAAAAGGTAGGAAAACAAAATCCCTGACAGAAGGTAAACAAGGAGATTACGAGCCACGCCACTTTATCAAGCGGCAAACGATAATTTGAAGGTCCCTCCGGTCCTCTTTCTGTCTTTTGGCCGTGTTCCACGCCCGAGCTGGCTGATGGACGGGGCTACGCGGGTGCAGCACATGGCTGGCTCAGTACACCGAACAGGGCTGATCCGCAAACACACTGATCAACAATAACAAATTGTTTTCCTCTGGCAGTGAACTCGTTTTGCCCAGCCCCTCCAGATTCCTTGTATTGATTTATGGTTAGCTGGTTTATAAAAGCAAATCACATGTGGTCACTTTCTTATGTGAAGGGGAAAAAAAAACAAACAAACAAAACTAATGCAGGAGTCCAGTCGTTCACACAAAAGCGAGCAACTTTAGTGCACTACAGAAACAGTGGATCTACTCAAGCAATACAAATACCGCAGCATTTGAACCCTCGGATCTGTTGTTTTGAGGTTTTGCAACAATAACCAAAGCACTCTCTTGATTTCCCTTTCAACTAAGATTATACTTCACTTCCCATGCTAGCAATTAGTCTCCAAAATACTATTTGTCAAAACCCGAGCCATTCATTTCCAGTGGTCTGCCCCCGCCAGCTCTTGTTACAATTGACTGTTTCCTGCGTGGAGGAAAACATAAGCACTGGGAGGAAGGAGCAGAGCCAGCAGCTGCCTCAGACCACAGCCCGACAGTGTGTAGGGAGAGCTCTGATAATACAGTGGAGACAGAATCGGACCGTAAACAAATCGGAAACTGCTACAGTGAGCAATTTCAGCCCCTGTATCCCAAGACACAGCAAATTGAACAAAAATATTTCATAAAAGACACCATTTCTTTGGGCATTTGGGAGTTGAAGTAATGCAGAAACAGGTCAATCACCGAAAGACACCTATTGATTTTTGGCGCAAGATCTGACAAAAAGCGGGGTAAGTAAACGTGCTGTAAACAAATGCGATGAAGGAAGCTACTCGATAAAGTAATGAGCAGTGGACCCGCTGGCAGAGCCGTGAAATGTAGCTACACAGAGTCCCTGAGGGCCAACATCTTATACGGCACGCTGTCACTCTCCCTCTATTTTCCCAGTGATTGCAGACGTGGCATACTGGTGCTTCAGTGACTCCCAGCGAGGTGGGAAACCCATTGTACGCTGGGCTGCGAGGGGGTCTGGAGAGCCTTCAGACAGCCAGACGTTTTCCTGGTAAATCACCAGCAGAAGGGGAACTTTTCAGAGTGCAATTAACAACCTCAAGGTCAAACTTCCCCCGAGACTTTGCTCTGGAAAAAAAAAAAATCCTCCGGCGTTCTCTCCCCTCACTCTTTGGCTGTTATCTTCACAGCTACATACTTGTACACATGCTCTCTCCATCTCTTTTACCTTCTTTTCTTCTCCTCTACACACACACACACACTAACACAGATTTACCCCATTTTTCAGAGTGCTCCCTTGTCTCCTTTCCACCACCGCTTCAAGCAGCACCCCCCCTACCCTTCCAGCGTTTCTTCCCCCTTGTCTCTGTGAGAGATAAAGCCTTACTCCCTGGTCAGCGGCGACACCATTTCTTCCCCAGAGCCAGCGAGAGGGGCTGGAAATCGGTTGCAGGTGTGCAAAAGGATGGGAGTCATGGATCTTAATCCTGAGCCAATAATGGCGGTGTTCACTGAAGAGGTCACAGGAGCGATATCCAAGAAAAGAGCTCAGACTCATGGCTTCTCCAGAGATGCGGCAACGCACAGCTTTTCATCTTCCTGTTGTGCAAGTCCAGTTCATAAAACTGAGATGAAAATATATCAACTTTTTTTGTGCGTTAACAGTGCAACGGATTTGATTTAGTACTTGTCAAGAACAACAGATGACTGAAATCATGGATACGAGTGATTGGTTGAGCAAATGATTACATGTCTGCTGTCTTATGAGTTAGCAACAGAAAGTATTTTAGCATGTTGACCAAAAAAAAAAAACCTAAGAAAACTTCCATTTAATCACTCACAACTCACATTAACTACAGCTGATACAGTTTATCAGGAGATGATCCTGGTCTGAGAAGATCTCTGCAGGACATGCTTCCACTGAGCGTTTTGAATTGCCTCAGAGTCAACTCGTATTAATTAAGATGTTTCTTTGGTTGACTGACAAATTAGTCATCAGGACTATCCATACTGTAAATGCATTTTATTAAATAGCTGAGTGAATAGTGGGCTTTTCCAGAATAGAATAATTTGTTTGTAAAATAATGTGAGTTAAATTTCAGTAAAGTACAGACATGAAGCCACTTTGTTACTTTATGTTGACATTAGAATATTCATTGATCATGATTATCACAAGATCCTGAAGGCATAAACCCTCGTATATCTTCACTGCAACACTTGTTGAAGTGAAAAAGTCTTTTGGTCTTAACAGTCTTTTCACATCCCAAACTTATTGACATATTGGGATTCTCAAGTAAAGCAAAAAAAAAAAAAGAAGAAGAAGGTAGGATTTTTATCATTCCACTGTAACATATGGAGCAACAACCAAAACACACATAACACAGACAACAATCAGGATGTGGTTGGCTGTACATCTGTTGTTTTCCCTACAGGTGGCCTTCATTTACCTCCACTCGCTTTCCGAGCAGACAGACGGAGATAGGCAGGAGGCGCAGAGGAAGGGAGATAAAGCTTCACTTGTGAGAGCAGAGCACACATTGGAAACAAGTAATAAAGGATCTCAGCAGGTATGTCTCTGCTCTCAAAGGATAAAGTCCTGTCACAACTCCTGAAAGTATCTGATACCAAATGATACGAAAGCAAAAATACTGGAGAAAAGCAGCGTTACACTTGCCTCTGGTCGTCTTCATCGTACATGTGAGGACTACTGCAAACAATTGTCACCTTTAGGATGTGTGAAAGATCTTAATTTGCCCATCAGGACTAAATCCTGGGTTACATTTTGATTTATGCAACATCCCCCGTGGCGGCTACTGTTGTTTGATAGCCTAATTAGAAGTAAAAACAGCAAGTTTTCTTGTCCCTAAGCTGAGGCTACACGCCTCTACAGGAGCAGTAAGAAAATCGATACGGCTTTCCACCATCACCATATAAATATCAATATTACTGCTATTCCTATGCAAGAAGGTAATTATAGTGTGACAGGTGTAAAACGTCCGTCCTATCTATATGATGGATTAAATATAAAACAAAACCTTCTACTTAATGGGCAACAAGAGAAACCCCAATCAATGATTCATCAACAAATAACTATTACTTTTAAAGCAGTGGCTCAGGATGCAGTGATGAAGCTGCTCGAATAGGAGACTTTACTGTACGTTTCAGCAAGTTGCAATCGATTCTACTCCTCCGCCCGGCACGGAGACGAGTAATGGGGAGTGATGCTCAATAAGAGTGTGCTCCTTTACAGTGTATTAGTGTTTCACATTTAGTAGTGAAAGTGTGTTGTTTCTTTATTACATGGCACTTCAATGCTGTACACTGCTGCCCATTAATGTTTAATTGCCCCACTGTGAACCCGCTTCGGTGGCTGGATTATGCTGACCTTCTAAAAATAATATTCCTGTCCCTCTGTGTGTGTGTGTGTGTGTGTGTGTGTGTGTGTGTGTGTGTGTGTGTGTGTGTGTGTGCGTGTGTGTGTACATTGGAAAGAAAACCACGGGAGGAGTAGAGGAACAACTGATGCATCATTACATAATAATTGTTTCCAGTTGTGGAGGGCTGTGTGTTTGCGAAGTGAAGGATCAGATGGATTATGTACCCCACTTTCAATAAAACATGAAAGCAATAGCTTGCTCTCTCGCACAGATTTCAAGCATATTTGTTCCGATTAGTTCGTGCTGGCTCCAGAGCTACAGGATCCAGTCAATCGGTGGTGCCTTTGTTAGCGAGAGCAGGAAAGACATTGAAGAGGGGAACTGATGAGATTTACCATGAATGTCATGGCACCGTGTCTGTGCTGCTCCACAGAAATGTGAGAAACCAATGAGGGCCGTGTTGTTCAAATGCCAAAGCCATAATTGTCTCAGTGAGTTATGTCAGCGGCAGTGAGTTCTGAAAAACATATAATCAAAGCAGCTACTTTTCAGAGTGAGATTCAGATCAGTTCTTCAACACCAGCAAGGCTGAAGTGCAGCTCTATACTGTATGATTAAATATAGATGTGATGGAGTACAAGTGGACTCCTGTCAAATTACATTGTAATCAATTCTCTGTCAAAATGGCTTCAAGGTTGATATTAAAAAAAAAAAAAAAAGGATGTCAGCCCATATAAACTCTGACCTATTTGTGGGATGACATATCTATGTCATAAACTTTGAATGAACTTTGCATAAATGAACTCAAGCCAAAATCTCTTCAGGGAGATCATCAGATGCTGGCATGCCCACAGTCACTCACACACACACACATGGTCCTACCTGGCATGGGGGACATCGATGCTGGAAGACACGACTTTGCGTTTCTGCTCCAGCAGGGACACTGATCGGGTGTCTGGGTCCCGGCTGAGGCGCTTGCCGTCAGCCAGCCGCTGCTCCTCCACCGCCTCTGGGCTCAGGCAGCCGCCCTCCATCTTCTGACCTTCTGGAGCGCCGTTACTCGAGCTGTGCTGTAGAGGAGTGCAAAGACAGTCTTCAGCGTTATGAAACTTAAGGCAGAGTCGATGTAGAAACGTCACAAAACAGACAATGAGGGAAAGTTGTAGAGAGTATTAACAGTGGCACAAAGTTATCAAAAATTCACAATATTGCAGGGAGATTATTGCAAAATGAAGATAGCTTATCGTTGCAGTGTAAAATTAACATGCATGATCTGGGTTCAGAATGTTAGCAGCAAGTGAACAAAGTTTCCAATTTGTTGATGTTCACGTTTCAATTACTTACTTTAATATGGATAAAGAAAAAAAAATAAGTGTCAACAATATTGTAAGTATCTCTTGAAAATTGCCAATTATACCATCTATATGTTCTTGTTTTGAATTTATTTCCAAATTATACATGCGCCACAAACCAAAAAAATTATGATTTGTGTGTGACTGATTTATACATTACCTACCAGGTTCAGAGAAAATGAGAACAGTCTCTGCAAAACATATTTACGTCTTTTCACTGTAAGTGCACAAAATACATTTGTAGAAAAGCGTACGGCTGTCAGTGAGTAAATGCTGACAGTTTATTTGCATTTAAACATCCAGCTTGTAGAAACGAGGCCCAATTAAAATTCCACTCACTGTACAAAAACACTATGGCAACACACATTTTTCTCAATAAAATTACCACTTTAGTGTTTTCTGTATCAAAACAAGAGAAAAACTGGGTAAATAAAGCTGAAAAAAACAGCAATCTTCAGTTTTGTCATAAGTAACACTGGTTTAAACAATATATGTGTGGATAGAAGCCTGCCAAGGCTTGTTTCATACTAAATAACTATTAAATTTAGCGAAAAATATAATAATGAAATTACAGAGACTTTTTATGTGCTGAAAATAAATGAAAAACAGTATGAAAGAAATGCCACTACTTTTCATATTTACCTAAAACCATTCACAGAACTGCATTTATATCATAAACAGACATTATTTTGTGATTTTACTCCAAATATGCAGCCTCCGAATCCAGTAAATTAAGTTTAATGCCAGACATTGCTTGTAAAAGTCATCCATACCTTGAATTAATAAAATGGCAATCAAAACAATTAAAAAAAATTGACATGAGGTGCAACTCTTGCACCAGCATGGAAACAGACACAACATGCACACGCTCACACAACAGCAAAACTGCAATGGATGCACATTTTCACATTACAGTAACACACAATCACAAAGGAACAGCATCGGTGCAATCACAACACTCTGAAACGCCTACCTGTACAAAAAAAAAACCAACTGTTCCACATGATCTATTCTCTTACACAACAGGGATATATAGCATATTCTTGCACATGAATACCTGCTTGCACCTATGCGCACACACACGTGCACTACTGGGGGTTAACCAAAGCCATCAGGCTCTTTGAAACAAAGTGAAAGCCAAAACACAAACAGAGTGACACACACTGCTGCCCACTCCGCTGGAGCGTTGTGGAGGATAACATTCAGGCATGCCTGTGCGTCCATGTGTACATGTGGTAATCTAGACCATCAACTGAGAGTCTGGAACACTGCTAGTCTTGACGGTGGAAAAGGCAACGACGCCCAAGTCAATCACACTCTCTCAAAAAACACACGCAAACATTTAATTGATTAATGAGAACAAAAAAACATGAGAGATAAGTATCCAGCATCACTCATGAAGGAGACCGGCCGCATAAACGGCGCGCAAAACGCACCGAGGAAACACAGACTTGAGTAAAAACAACAAGATGGATTACACCGGCTCGGGAAAGATTAGGTGTTGTGTGCACGATGAGTGTGCTCCTCGGATAAAAACTAACAGCCATTCTTTCTTTCAACAGGCTTATGAATGATGGCATTTCGCAGAGCCAGGAAATTGAGAATCACGCCAAATCGGTGGTGAAATGTGAGTTGCATATGTCAAAGCTGGTGTTCATGTGACTGTTCCTTCTGCACAAAGAAGAGTCTTCCCGCCCCCCACCTCCTTGCTGTCTTCATCTCTTGTTCTTTCACCAGCTCACATACTCATAACCCGCTTGCTTTGGGCTGCGATTCGCCAAGCGTGAAGCTTCTTGTACCTTTACAGGTCAAAGGTCATGATAAAGAATGTCATAATATCCCAACTGTGTCAGATGGCTCATGTGGCTCCTCACTGTTAGGAAGCACTTGTATGACAGCTTCCACCAAAAAGTTGATCATTCATTGATGATTCTATTATTTAACTTAACAACTCAGTCTTGGGCTTCATAAGTTCTTCGGTAACTTATTATTTCAATGTAGCGAAGAGTTCAAAGTAAAATTAGATTTCAGCACGATACATAGAAAAATCTAACTGTAATTGCAAGAATCATGCTGCAATAAGGTCAGATTTTCCTTCAGTATTCAAGTCCAGATTTCTGTTTTGCTTTCATGAAATGCAGGATGTCATTTCACATGTAGCACAACATTTAAAAAACTGTGTGTTCAGCTTGTCTTGGTGTGTAAATGGCACACATACACCTCACCCACTCTTAAAGATTGCAAATGCATTTCCACGAGGGCGCCAGCATACAGACTTGATGATCACCGCGCTTCGTGCTGATGCCGATCGGCCGACCAATGAGGGCGGCCAGCGGCCCGCCTGGGATCAGCGCTTCAGAACAAAGAGTCACTCTGCGTCTGTCAACAAGCCTGCTTCATTCACTCCCATGCTGGCGTTCGATCAACACCAACAGCAGCGAGGACAGCGCAACAAAAACAGGGACCGCCTCTTTGTCAGCATTGAGGAACCGGTGTGGTTTCGCTCAAATACGGCACACACTTGCACCGACGAACAAGTCAACAAGTGGCATCCAGCAGCCCCCCTCCTGCAGAACAGGGGGGGCATTCGTTTGCCATACCGGGAACAGCGCCAGGCATCCAGATTCTTTGGAGCATGCCACCCGTTGCCAACCTGGAGCTGCCCACTTTGTTGGCTGTACAGCTGCTGCTGCTCAATTGGGGCATCAAGGCCCTCACAAACAACCCCCCACTCCAAAATTTAAAGTAGTCAGATCTCACTCATTAAACGTGCAAACACACAATCGGAAGGAAAATCACAAGCCGAGCTTGACTACACACTCGTGCACACACACAAAGCAACACACAGATGCACATGTGAATCCACCACAGAGAGGCACACAGAGAGCAGAGACCCCTCCTCCTCATTTTATGGCTTGTTTTCGACCTCACTGGGAATTGAGTCGTGCTGAAAGAGACTTGACCATTGTGCTGACAGAACGACTCTCTCGGCCTCAGCTGCACTCCTCCAGCCTGTACCGGTGACTGTAACGGTCTTGTGCAACAGCTTTTGTGGAGTGCTGCACGGCACACACAAACGTGCACCGTGCAAACCAAAGTTTATATAGCATTTCCTCAAACCTCAAAAGACCTCAAGAGATCAGCAGTTTCTCCACACAACCAGAGCATCTGTCTTTGTTTAGATTAGATGCGTGTGTGGGGTTTCAGATTTAAACATTTCACATCTTCACTTTGGGTTTGCATGCATTTTAGCCGATGGGGCGAAATTTTACTGTTGTTGATGTAGGAAATGTGTGGAATTGAGCCGTGGCTCGAAATTTCTGTGTGGGAAATGACACTTCTTATATCTGGCATCAAAACACCGGCATTATGCAAGGACACCAATAAATCAAAATCTGAGCATAAAAGGCTGTTCTTTAGTCACAAGCATTCCACAGTCACTCCCTCTCTATAAAAAGGACAGCACACACACACACACGCACACACGCACACACACACACACACTTCCCCACGCCAGAAACAGTATTTTCATCCAAGGGCTGGATTGCTTTCTCAATCTGAGCCCATGTGACAGGAAAACATTCAAGTTGGACTTGAAAACAATTAGGTCATTGCTTATTAAGTCTACATCACGACATCAGCCAAACTTACTATTTTCACTGAAATGCCACGAGACATTCATATAATCTATATTTAAACGACCACATATGAAATGGCACAAGGAGTCATTCAAAAACCCTACTGTTTGAGAAGCTGCAGCATGCATGGATGTAAAATCCCAAAACATAGCACATGCATGATGTGCAAATGTGCAACCGGGGACTGGATGCACGAGATCGTGTGTTAAATAAAAATAACGGTGGTTCAAATAAAGAGGAGCTCTTTACATCAGCCCAAAACGCTGCAGTCGGAGCGTGTTTGTTTGCCTCATCTCACCCACCCACTAGCCCACATAAACATTGCGCAGGCTCTCGCGAGCCCTTTGTCCCATATATATGTATACATGAATGTCGCCAAATGTCATGACAGTCCTTAATTCCCCGCTACACGGAGTCGGACGGAGGCGGCGGGCGCCGTGCGCGGAGCGTGTTTTGTCTCCGGCGCTCGGAGGAGCCATCAGGAGCAGCTGCAGCTGCGGCGGTGTCACCGCTCACTCCGCTCCGTGCAGGAAGCGGTTAAACGCTGCAAAACACCGCACAACAAAAACAGTGGAGCGCTGCCCGCCCGCCCGCCTGCCGGCCGGGGCCCTCCGCTGCGCGCGCACACACACACACACACACACACACACACACACACACACACACACACACACACACACACACACACACACACACACACACACACACACACACACACACACACACACACACACACACACACACACACACACACACACACACACACACACACACACACACACACCTTGAGGCTGGACTTGAGCGGTGCTTTGGCTGCGGTGTGGTTGAAGCCCGCGGCTATCTCCTCCTCGGAGAACTCCTTGAGGCTGCCGTCCTGCATGAGCACCGTGTAGACGCTGCGCCGGGTCCCCGCGGCCGACACGTCCCTGTTCTCCTGCTTGACAGCCTGGACCACTCCTGTCACCGGGGCTCCGTCCCCCGTCGGGCTCGGCGCATAAACGCGGCTGCCGAGGATCGACCGCTTCACCAGGCGCCTCGTATGCATGTCGGGGAGAAAATAAAAAGTGTCTCGCGGTGTGCGGAGCCGATTTAGATCATTAAGCGTCGAATTCTAACCGGCAAACGACGTCGAGAAAAACACGAAACCGCAGCGGGTAGACGAGGCGCTCCTCCAACAGCCCTGGCAAAATGTTAGAAAGCGGCAACATACTCGGGAAAACTCCGCGCGGCCTCCCGGACGAACAGCAGCGAGACCCGGGGAGCAACTTTGGAAGAGCGCCCGGCGGCTGCCTCCGACACGGAACACAGTCATCCGCCGCTAAACAGCCTCCACATCCAACCGGCTACCGATCTTCCTCCGTTCGACCTGTTTGTTTTCCCCACTGCTCCCTGAGAGCGGAGCGGCCGGACGGAAAACGCGGCAGAATCCGGACGTCCCTGAGCCGATTGGACCGCCGCACACGATTTACCGAAATAACGTTTTTTTCGCCGAAATGACGCCCCGCACGCGGACTGGCCGTCACGTTTCAGTTCCACAACAGCGGCCCGCTCAGCCGCTCGCTCCGCCGCCGATAGGTTCGCGCGGGGGAGCCGCAAAAACACGCCCGCCGAGTGAGTCCGGCTCCGGCTGCCTCCGCATCCACTCCGGCGTCTGCTCCGACCGAGCGGAGCCTCCACCGGCGGAATGCTGCCTGTAAACATGTGCGGTCCGGCGGCCGCGGAGCGCCGTGATTGGCCCGCGCAGCACACGCCTCCACAAGCCCCCGCCGCTCCCTCCTTCCCCTCCGACAGAAGGAGCGCAGCTCGGAGGATGCTCCATTCAAAACAATAACGCAAGGATGGAGAGAAACCGGGAGGGAGGAGGGCGGATAGGGAGGTGAGAAGACAGAGGAAAGTGGGAATTTAGGCTAGGGAAAGAAGAAAAAAAAAACTTCAACCAGACAGTGAGCTTTCTGCTATAACCTAGTTGTGCAGGCATGTAGCCTACTTTTCAGGTGCCCTGGGACTTCTAAATTACTATGGTCTGGGTTTCCAAAAAAAAAATCTGTGGAATCCTCTGGCCAACTTTTGTGAATGTGTAAAGAACAGGTTCCTAATTTTCTCACGAAACAGGAAAATCTGTGTCCTGGGAGGGAAAATCCCTTTACTCTCCTGGTTGCATATATTAATTTTTAAAACTATAAAAAATTATCATGATGAAGCTGCACGTGAATCTTACTTGTTATCTTTTAAAGTCTGAATGGTCTCGGGCCTAAATACATCTCTGGTTTATTAGTAGATAATGAAAGAGTTCCCTGAGTCAGAAGAAACAAGACGAAGCAGCTTTTAGTTCCTACACACCTGTGGAAAACACTTCCTGCACCTGAGATGACAAAATTCTTTCAAATCAAGACTTTAAAAATTACTCTATCCTCAGGTTTTCTAATAAACAATAGTTCTCTCACCTGAAAACATAATTGGATTGTTCCCAAGTTTGGGAAAACAAAAATGTAGTGGTTAGCAGTAGCACTCTACCCTTAAGATGACCTCTGGTTTGAATCTGAGCTGTCTCTCTGTGCAGAATGAGCTTGTTCTCTTTGTGTTCATGGTTTAGTCACTCAAGTTTCCAGTTGCTGTCCAGAAAGTAGTGGCAGCTCGTCAGACTGTAAAGCGTTTTCAGATGTGATACTATGACACGATGCACAGGGAGAGGCCGGTCTGCCAGTGCTACAAGTTCAGCAGTTTCAGCTTCCACTTCAGATTATCACTTTGAAACTTCTGACAGTTTTCACACTTGTGCTGCGTAAGTTGCCATCTATGCAGTTGCCGTCCAATGCACTTTCCGAACATTGTTGTTTCCATGACGACCTTTCCATAACTTATTTCCTCCTCTACCGAGAGAGTTTCAAAATAGCAGCCGAGCTGACAGCGTCTGAAATTATCGGTTATGCAGCTGAATTTATTGGGAGCGTGCCATTTTTTCAGAGCTGCACTGACTGTGATGAGCATTGATAGAAACTGTTTATCGCCCACAATCATCGATCTAACAATGCAGCACTGAGCAGAGGGTCCGGCTGATGACCACAAACACAAACACCATCATGAACCAAATGTTCACATGACAGCTGTGACTGAAGTAGTAGCAGTTGCACTAAACACACACAGATTAGTGTCATATCTTTGTCAGAATTTATTTTGGATGAACATTCCTCGGTGCTGAGCAGGCGGATCATTAATATGTTCCGAATGAGCGTCTGCAGTTATATTACTGAGCAAATTCATGACTTCCAAAGTGCAAATATAAAAAAATGAAAATATTTGCGAACTTCACTCTTGTGGGGCTTTATTAATGTAATGAGAATAATTCAGTCTGCAGAATTCTACATGTTAACATATAGAAACTACTTCAAAACAGGTGGATTTTGTTTTGTTTCATTCACCTCTAATTTTATGGTTTTCCAAAGGAAACCTTGAAAACAGTGTTTTGCATTGCACTGAAAAAAAGTAGGATCTCTTTTGTTCCCCAGACAAACACGTCAAGATGCATATACCGTATATATGAATAAAGGAGTATCTTCTTTACTTGTTTATCTAACTTAGGATTGCAGGGCGCTGGAGGCAATCAGAGGGGGAGGCAGTGTACATCCTGACACACACACACACAGATTCATACCTATGGGCAATTTAAAGTCACCAATTAATCTGAAATGCATGTTTCTGTAGGAGGAAACTGGAGTAATTGGAGTGAACCCCTGCACAGGAAGAACATGCAAAATCCACAAATAACGGCCCCCAAGGCTGGACTTGAACTAGTGCAAGCCTCATCTTCCTCACTCCAACTCAAAATATGTCATTTTTTTTCTCTTCAGTTGTGTTTTTTTTTCAAGACTTGACAGCAGTTTGCAGCTATTTTAACCTCAAGCTGAATTTACTACAGCTGCAACTAAACATATAAACGGACAGGCAAAGAATCATGTAAATGACGTTTATCTCATCGCGTCTGAAGTTGTTGCTCTCTAACGTATACACAGACATGACGAACGAGTCTCCTCTGATTGGAAAGTTCACCGCTCTCTGATAAAAGCAGATTTACCAGGCCGGCTGGTTCATTTGTCGTAATTATCACCCTGAGTGGCAGAGAAAATATACCAAAAGATGTTATCGCAGTAACAAATGACCTAATTAATGTCAGACGTAATGTTTTGGAGAAAATCACACGGGGCGTACGACCCCTCCGCACGACAGGCCCCGGCGGACACACACACACAAAACGACACGATTTATTACATATATATATTTTAATAGAACAATTCATGTCATCAAATATTTACATGCAGAGAATGGGGAGCCGGAGCGGGAGTGACAGATGTAGACATAACTGCCAAAACCGGCTTTGCCCTTTGATCAAAGGCGGGTGTCACCACAGAGTTGTCTGCTGGTCGCAGGGGGGGAACAAATGGTCTCATTAGGGGAGGAGTGGAGCCCGGGGAGCGTCTCCGCATCGCAAACACACACACACCCCCCCACTCCCTGAAGGGGAATATCTGTGTGTGTGTGTTTATGTGATCGACATAGGCAGCCTGAGAGGATAAGTAATTTTAGGGAAGTATCTATTAACTGTGTCTGTGTATGTTGTCCTGATTAGATTTGGCACTAAAACATCCCCCCCCCTTTGGCAGATCATTTCCTTGGAGGTCATTCATCGTTTCCCTGCGAACGCCAAATGTGTGTGTGACGGCACCAGGCTGATGTGCATTCACGTCACTTGCTGAGGACAAAGCGCTGCCATGCTCATGGTTTTAAATAACGCTGATAATGACCTCTTTGCTGAAATTAACACTATTTTTCTCAAAACGGCTTCTCATTTTAAAATACTGAGGGGGGGGGGGGGGTTGGATTCCATTAAAAATCCTTTTTTCACTGTGGCAACACTTTCAGATACTTTGAATGTCTATCATTTATGACTCCAATAGATGTCAGCGCAGGCTGGCTGCGTCTGTCTGATCCCACAAACAAGCTCCGGCACGTCGGATGAAACACGAACCGAAGCCGGAGATGCTGTAATATTTCTGCTGTGGGTGGAAACAGATGATGAACACAATCTCTGCTGTAAACTGGGGTGCAGAATGCAGCAATGAAAACGATATTTACAGCAAAACGCCGTGGTGCTATTCATTTGAAGGCGATCGTAAAACAACATTTGTTTGAGCTTTTTTTTCCCCCCTCTTAAATAAAAGTACCGCAATTCTCTTTTAATGCATGTTCCAAAGGAAATGTACCATATGTCTGTCTCCTGTTTTACTACCTGTTATAGATTAAATGCTTTGAGCAACAATAAGATATAAAAAGCTTATCGACAACGAGGTTTCAGCTTCCCGTAGCACATCAGTGGCTCTAACACACTTGTTTGTTTTTAATTATACCACTCTGGACATTGTACAAATAAGTAAAAGCTTACAGAAAATTTCCAGCAAGTAACAGTTGGTTAAAATAGTGCTCTAACTATATACAGGCCTCGGTCGGCATGTCGTCAGTACAGGCTACAAACGTATAAGTACGGTTTTCTCTGCTTAAAAGCTTCAGGTGCTGAAATTGTGCAGACATTTAGCTAGATTGTGACGATGCTCTGTGTTTAAATGCAGTACCGTAATATCAAACACTGTGCTTCAATGCCAACTGACGATCTTTGTACCAAAAGTAGACTTAACAGAAACATAAAAAATACAACCAAACACAAAACAAATGCAGGTTTGTTGTCACATTAAAGGTGTTCTGAATTGGCTTCTACCTGTATGCATACGTTTTTTTTTTTTTTTAAACAATGAGAAAAGCGTACCAAACTGTCCTCACAACTCACTTCCATTTAGTATCTCAATAAAAATGCTAGAAACGTTTATAAAATCCTATTTACTCTTCTCTAACAGACACGTCCTGAAACATTTCACAATTACACAACGATATGCGTCTTCAAATAAATATGAATTCCACGAAAAAGGAAAAAAAGAAATATTGACATGGATGGTAAAAACTTCTTAGAGATCCTTTCATAGACTGTGATAACTCTTCCCTCACACCCTGTGTTCTCCATTTTGGTTGTGAAGACGGCTGCGCGCCTCCTGCGGCGCGTTTCAGCTCATCCGCGTGCCGAGCATCGCCGTAGCCAAAGGACGCGCAGCCACGGAGCCATCAGCTCCGTCTGACAGCATCTATCAAACGCTATCTTTGTTTCTGCTAACCATTTGGCCGCAGATCAGGTTGAGTTTTTTTTTTTTTTTTTTTCCTTCTCTCCTTCTTTTTTTCACACCCACACAGGGATTTCAAAGGGAAGAATGCACAGTGGAGGAGCTGCCAACCTGACAAGGAACAGCCTGGAAATACATCATCTGACACCTCAATAAAACATGACACTGAGTCACCTGGAGGAAGCTGAGAGGACGAGCAGCTGCAGAGGGAGAAAGAGGGGATAAGAAAGATGTTACCTTCACATGTGGAGCAAGAGCGAGTGACGTTTTCACGAGCATATGGCACTGACTGAATTCCCCGTATCTTCTTTTTGTTAACCGATACTGATAATGTCTCCAGCTTACTCTTGAAACGCTGCGTGTCTGTTGGGATTTAGTTCTTTATTCCTGTTTTAATTATTTGATGTTCGTCCACAATCAAGAGTTTTTAAGGCCTACCAGTACCAAAGACATTCACCCTGGTTGATAAATTAGAAACAGTCAAGTTCAGATATGATAAACCGTACCCAGGCTGTAATGAGGACGCTCATGCGTGGATGATGGATGCTGTGGCGTTGTCTGTCCCCCTAAGCCATGTGCTCAAAGTACACTTGATAGCGAGTTTAAAGCTGCAGCGGTGTCTGTACGGAAAAGCGTTGGCGCTGGAGCATGATGGGGGAGCGACAGGGACTCAGAGTCGCGAGGTCTCCCGGCTCAGGCCCAGCTCCCCCACGCTCTCGTAGTCCGGCTCCGTCTTGGCCGAGTCCGCGCCCTCGGCTCCGGGCGCCGCCCTGCGCACGTCGTCCAGGCTGCCAGTCTTTGGGATGCGGATGGTTTCGTAGCCGGGGTCCGTGCCGTCGGGCGGGGGGTCGTCTCCCGCCCGGGGGTCGTCGGGCTGGGCGTAGATGTCCCGGACGGTGGCGTAGAGGTCGCTGGAGGAGGAGGCCGGGACCAGGCCCTTGATCTCGGCGATGCTGCTGTAGTCGTGCTCTTTGTCCTCCTCGCTGGCGCCGTCGTCACAGTTTGTTTTGTTTACGGTGGAGTACACCTCCGACTGCAAGAAAGAAAAGACGTGAAATGATTCAAACCTGTTTTATTGAACTGTCTGTTTCCAGTGACTTCAACTTAATGCCCACCTCATTTACAGATCAAGCAGCTTCAGATGCATGGATTGCCATAAAACTAATTTCTTTTTTCGAATGAACACACTTCTTTAACACTGTGAACATATTCATAAAAGACGTGCGGCAGTCACTGCACTTACTCTCACACCCATGGTGATAACAAGCTTCTGCTTTGCACCATTTAGTCACAATGATGAATATAAACCTTGTAATGCTCGGAAAAGCTCTAACATGGGACAAAAAAGGGAATTGGACCTACCTTCCTCTACTCTACTATTCTTCTACATTTCTACACTGTTGGACTTATTCATGCACCTTTAAAATAAAATCAAGGGACAGCATTCCTGCATATGCTAAAAATCAAAGCACAGTTAAAACCCACCAGACGCCCTTTTTTGCTGCAACCAGGACTCGAATCAAGGTCCTCTACACTCAAGGTCAAACACTGAACCCACTGCACTCTGGTTGCTCAGGAGAAAATCATAACAAATAAAACATAAAAAGTTAAAAATATTCTTGAACACTTTGGATCTGGTAAATAATGAGATGATTAACATTAATGTAAATTACCTGCTGACATGTTCTTTTTGAGCTAATAACAGGAAAATTACATAATTTATTAAAAAAAAATACTGGGCTTATATTTGGCATTTTATATGTAATTCTTAAAGTGATTTGATCCTTTTGAATTGTTATGGGAACATTTATTGCTGCAAGTACCGTACATTTACAGGAAAGCAGTTTCCTACCCTAGTAACCATACATTTTCCCACAATCCTTTGCCTTTCACAGTAATGACTGTGTGTCATCAGGCGCATTACTGTAAAATACCGTTGAAATTACAGAAATGCGTCCCTGTGCAGTCGGCTGCTACGTGGCTTATTATTGTCATTTACTTCATGTCTCAGACAAAAAGCTGCTCCTCAAAGCAGCAGTGATAATAAAAACACGAAGGGTCAAGACACTGATGTATTCATAACCGAATATTCCTGCATGGATTTTCCATGTGAGCACTTTGCCTGATATCGTATGACTGTTTCACCATTTTCCACTGCCTCCGCCAACCCCCCCCCATTGTTCCGTCTTTCATTTTATTTATTTATTTTTTTTTATCTTCTCTGTGTTTGGAGCATTGGCATTCACACGGTAAAGTGCTGCTGTCTCGGGACTGGAAACTGCAGTTTGGGGAATAAGGGAGATTAACACACACACACACACTTACCTCACTGTTTGACAGAACCTGGTTGTTGAAGCCCGGTGGAGAAGCCAGGGGGGAGTGCAACTAGAGGAGAAAAGAAGAAGAAAAAACACAATAGATTGAGGTATGAGTGCAGAATCACAGGGTTTCTGTACCAAGAATGCAACAAGTTAACCAGTTCGAGCCAAACGTTCACTGGATCAGGTTCTAGACCATCTTTACTGTGTAGAGTTTGCATGTTCTCCCTTAGCTTGCGGGACACTAGATTCCTCGTGCGTCTGCGGTCGGCTCTCCCCGTTTATGCAGCAACGCAGCTTTTTTCAAAAGACTTTGAGGGCATGCTATTAAACTCTGGTTGTATTCCTCATCGAGCTGTATTAATAAAACATGCGGGAGAGATTATCGACAAGTTCTCAAAAAAACATACACACCAGCGGAAAGGCTCCCTGAATGTGAGTGAACACTTGGCGGCTGATCGATGGTGAAATTCTGAACTACTCCCAAGCAGTGGGAGAGGCTCACGCCCTGCATCTGCAGTTTCTGCCGTGATACATGTGGGACTAATGTTCTATATAATAACCCATTCATTAAAAAAAATTGTTGAGCGGACGTCGATGGGAAGTGACAGAGAGCGGGACGCTTTTGAGCGCCGCCTCTGTCCACCTTGCCTCGTGATCGATGAGGGGAGTCATTAATCAACAAAGCACATCTGACAGCAGCACAAAACACCTCAGGAGTCTAACAAGAATCTCAATATTCCTGCAAACACTCGCTAAATAGTTTATGTGAGGAGGGGGGAAAAAAAAAAAGAAAAAGAAAGGAGAACACAGCTTTTCGTGTTTTGGTGTTTTTGTGTCTGTTTTCGGCGAAGTACAAGGCCAGAATTTGAGATTTAAACCTTGGCCGGAGGTGCGGAGGGTAATGCTGATGTTTCAAAACGGAGGGGCACGGCGCTCGGTGTCACTTAAGGACACATCTCCATGCAAGAGTCGGTGCGCACGGATCATCCATCAATCTGTCCGGCTGCAGCTGAACGCAGTGCCATCCCCATGTTACTCTGGCGTTTTCTGAAAGCATGTAAATCAATCGGATTACTTTATGGATATGGCTTGTTTGGAGACATGATTACTTTTATAGATCCGGCATACACTCTGCGAGCAGATGCCTTTTTCATTTCGCTTTAATTAGCCAGCCAATTAGGCGGAATGCCCCCGGAGGAGCGTTTGTATGAAACAAGGACGTAGGTGACTTGGCTCAGCCGCTGCATTCTCAGCGTGCTTCGCCATGTTTGCGCATCTAATATGAAGCCCCCTTTACCGATGGCTCAAGTGTTATTGCAGATGAAAGCAGAATTCGAAGTTAGCCAGTCACCCAATCAGAGGTAATCACATTATATAGATACACTGCTTCTGATGCATGCACTCCTCCGGGGTTGACTGGTCAGGGCATCAGACTGTGAAGGAGAGCAGCTTGGAGCCCTGCAGGAATGTTCTCGGTGGCGTTATGATCCCGACACTTAATCACTTAGGACCAGGGATACGCACAGCTAGTGGGTTAAGCGCCGTCTCTCTCCAGTCGGCACCTGAAATATCAGTCGGCTCAACAAAAGCTCTTTCATTCATGCACAAACTGGACTGCCAAACTGTCACGGAGGCACCCGCTGCTAACGGGGAGTACAGCGATAGCGTGTTTTTAAAGCAGTTTTAAAACGACATTGCAGAAAGTTGAAGCCGGCTTCTTGCAAATCCAACATGGCTTGGCAGTACCTTCATCTAGAATATGAAAACAAGGTCGCATGTTGCTAATTCATGTTTTACCTATACCTGTACCACAGAGTCAGTTTATGGAGCGGGATACAGAGATATCAAGGTTCATTTTGGGAGGCAAGCAGTGCAGGATCACACCTGTGACACTACAACTTCCCAGGGAGAAAGGAGGAACGGCGGTCCCAAGTCTCAAAGAATATTCCTCTACAGCTCAGATCAGGTCTGCAGGAGAACTAAGCAGCCAAATGGAAAGATATCAAACGAGCAGATCCAAAAAATATTAGGAGACAGACATGTAAGACAGAGGAAAACCCAGTTAGACCCAATCGCTAAATTTACACTAAATATTTGGAATACAATAACAAAGACACAGAAACTAGAAAAAGAGACAAAGACAGAAGACACTGGTTTAAAGGGATGGGCCAGAGAAGGCATTGCAGCAACAAGTAAAATGATAGAAAAAGAGGAAATACTGAGCTTTCAATATTTGAAAGACAAGTTTGGATGGAAAAAAAAAATGATTTCAGCCAAGGGATTATTATATAAGGGTAATAAAAACAGATATGGCCACAGAGCAGAATGGAGCAATTAAGGTAGTAATGGATGCATATAAAGGGAAGACGGGCAGAGTGATTTCAGCACCGCATCAAGCTCTGGTGAAGAGTAGGAGGGATGAGAACTTGAAATTGAGATGACAGAGGAAGAATGGGTCAGGAATATGGCGGTTCAACATCATCAGATTCTTCATAACCCCAAAGATAAAAGGGAGGCATGTTCCAGAACAGAAGAGGTGTTGGAGGTTCTGCAGACAGGAGGAGGCGGACCACACACACATATTCTGGGAGTGTCTAACGCTGGAGGGATTATGGGAAGGAGTATGGGGAGTATTACAGGAAGTTTTAGGCGATGAAGTACCTAGGATTGGCTCAGCATTAAACCCGGGGAATCTGACAGAAGATAGATATATTGTAAAGGCGCTGCCACAAGGAAAATTGCGAAACTGACCCACCTACAAACATCTGAAATGGATAGATTTACTAGATGTTGCTTAACAAAAAGCAGTAACCTACTCCTCGATTGCTCGCTGCTTACTTTCTCTGGATCTGAGGAAAAATATGTCTAAAAGTACGGATGGATGTTTGTTTTCGCATCAATATGCTACATCTGACAGATCAGCATTATGACAGGTGTATGCAAAAGAGGATTATGGGTATGTGTTTGCATGCATGTGGGAGATACGGTGACCTACAACGCAGTTATTATGACTATAAGCCGATTACAGCTGCCGCAGAAGACGGATGGCACAGGTGTCAGTGTGTCAGTCACGGCGACGCCTGCATTTCATCTCAGGTCGCCGCCGCAGTTCCAAACGGCGACGGCACGTGCAGCGTGCAACTCAGAACACAAACAGATGTTACTATCTGGCCATACTGGCTCCTTTCAAGCCGCGGGCAGCTCGGCAGTGCTGACGCGCCGAATATCGCGGTTTCCCTGGACCGTGTCCCCGGCGTGCGTCCCGGCAGCCCAGCGGCCGGGTCAGATTCATTTCCTGCTCCTCATAAGAAGCCCGCAGGCGACAGGCAAGCAAATAACTGCAAACAAGTGTTACTGCTGTTTATGACAGTTCAATAACTGTTCAGCTGCACGGGATCAGAGGGGCTGGCAATAAAAGGTCACAAAGAGGCTGTAGGAGTGTGTGTGTGTGTGTGTGTGTGTGTGTGTGTGTGTGTGTGTGTGTGTGTGTGTGTGGAGCTGCAGCACTGAGCGAGAAGCCAGGTGGATGAATATGTAAATATGCTAGCATATAGGAAAGCCTGCCTGCGTATAGGAGAACAGCATTTACCAAGACGCTACCTGAGGGGATTCCTCTCAGACATTTACATACAAGCACAATGTGTGAGTGTCTGTGTGTGTGTGTGTGTGTGTGTGTGTGTGTGTGTGTGTGTGTGTGTGTGTGCACAGATGTGAGGGATGGATGCAGAGAGGGAGAGTTTCTATAGCCCGTATCATCCATCATGAAGCCAAACTAACTGTCAGAGTGACGGTGGCCAGCTGGTGCACACTACACTCACACACACACTCACACACACACGTGCACAGGCGGTCTCGGCCAGACAAGACAAATCACAGACGACTCCCGGTCATACATGGGCGCAAACCACAGGGAGCCGGGAACATCCACGGTTAACCTTAAATCAGCCCCAGGGTGTCCAGGTAGCAGAGTGTATGTAAACACAGCCATGTCAGAGGGCGGTTCTGAGAGTGTGTGTGTGTGTGTGTGTGTGTGTGTGTGTGTGTGTGTGTGTGTGTGTGTGTGTGTGTGTGTGTGTGTGTGTGTGTGTGTAATGTGTGTAATATGGAGGGTGGCTGGGGAAAAATGAGAGGCATGGGGTTGCATACATTTGCGGGTGGTGGTATAGATGAGTACATTTTCGAGTGTGTGTGTGTGTGTGTGTGTGTGTGTGTGTGTGTGTGTGGCAGAGTGTGGAGATACACTGGAGCTCACTCGATCAAGATTTGATCACGGATATGGGGGTCAGCTGAGGCTACGCTCGCCTGCTGTCCAAATGAGAAGCAGTGATTAACTAATTGGCTACAACACCACAGACAAAGAGACGGAGAGGAATGAGTGAGGAGAAGGAAGAAGAAAAGACAAGAGGAGGCAGGAGGGAAGAGGTAGACAGAGGCTAAGAGAGGCCAGAGAGACAGAGGATATTAAAGAATATTTATGCTTTGTTACAGCATGGGTCATATTTCCGTTGCTCAGGCTGCTGATTTTAGCTGTTTTTGAAGCCGCTGTTCACAATCATGTAATTATGAGAACAATAACAATGGGATTGCTATGTTTGGCAATAACACTGCTATAGCTAACGCATGAATGTTTCGCAGGTATACTTGTTTACATTTGTCACTGTCTAGAGTGCTAATTAGCTGCGCTGAAGCATCCTGGAAGCAAACATGTAATAATTTCCCACAATTCTATAGACTAATAAACAGCCATTGAGCTTTTCGATATGGAAAATATCAAAATAAATAGAAAATTGGAGTGGATTATTATTTTAGTCTGGATCAAAGTCAGGAAAAAAAATTTAACAAAAAGCAAGAATCTTCAGTTCATAAAAACTGTGGAAACTAAAAGTAAACAAGCTGAAAGACTTGGGAGGGGAGCGTGCAGAGGACCGGTTGCCGCTTCGTGCTGTTTCGTCTGATGCAATTCTCTCTCAGCTCGGAGCGGCTTGTTGTGATGCTCTGAAGGATTTCCACATGTGGAGGGGCGGCGTGCTGCTGAGAGCCGTCGCTCCACTCAGCCTCTGACACACAACTGCTTTTTCTTTCTTTCCACCTTCTTCTCTTCTACTCTTGTTTTTTTCCATCCTGTCCTCTATACATCTTTATGTGTCACCTCTTTCCCCCTCTCTAATGTCGCTGCTCCTTTGTCACCCGCCTCTCGTCGCCGGCTTCCTTTTCTGTAACAGATGACTTCATTTGTATGCTGCCGGGCCTCTCGTCCCCCCCCCCCCCCCCCCCGCCTCCATTTCTTTCGCTCTATCTTGCCGCCTCTCACTCTTGACTTTCCTTCTACCCCAGCCTTTTCAGCATTTTCTTTTTCTTTTTTTTGAGTCAATCTCCCATCATCTCTCGTTCACTTATCTCTGTTTCATCTATTACTCTCTCCTGCTCTTCTCACTCTGCTTCCCATTTTCATTCTCGTCTCCTCCCCTTCACTCCCACACCGTCTCTCTGTCACCCTCAAATTTCTTCCTCCGGTCTGCCACTCTCTCGCTGAAGCAGCGCCGAGATGGCAGCTTAGCAGATGATAATTGTGGTGGAGAGACACATCTCCCTTTTTCTTTGTCCCCCTCGGTATTTTTCTCAAGCCACTACACCGTTAAGGAGGACTCTTTTACACCGCGGTGCCGAATTAGATGACCGGCGTCGGCTGTATTGGAGGGATAGATGGCTTTTATCAGGATGTGGATAACAGGGAACGAGAGAGACGGGGATCATGACCTTAAGGATGGAAAGTTTCTGTGAAAAAGATTTAAAAACTGAAAAGCTCTGTTCAATTTCAAAAGAGCAGTCACAATAAACTTTTTACTTTTCTTTGTAGCTTCCCTGGACCAAAGATTTTCAAAGTTTGGGAAGTTTGAAGAAAGCCTGAGCCTCATTGCTTCCTCCAATAACTCATCTTTTGTTGGTTAAGTAATTTTAATAAGGCGGCCACTAGATGGCACTGTATGGCAATGGGACGCTGATATAGTCAACATCTAAAAACCTCCATCACTACTGGAATTCACCGACAGCTAAAACAGAATGCCGCCAAATAGAAAAAGCTAACAGCTACGCAACATATCGCAAATAATATATCATCATCCTCTATATACATATTGTGAAAAACTGACTGGACCTTCATAAATTGTGTTACCAAATTTAGGAAGAGTTACTAAAAACAATTAAGTGAAGAACAGATGCTAAGCAATTGATCTGAAAATGGACGAACGAGCCTCACCTCTCCGTTGTGCAGCCCGGCCTCCACCAGCCCATTCATCGCCACCGGCTGGTTGTCGTTCTCGTCCAGAACCTTCTCCGGCACCGGCGGAGGCAGATCCTCCTCGGCTTCTTCCGCCGGCTTGTTCGGAAGGAGGGCGGCGTTGTCGGAGCGCCGCTTGGCCTCCATGTTGACGCTGTGGCGGCTCTTCTTCTTCAGGTCCACGGAGGCGTACTCCACGCCGGCGCACAGCGGCCCCCGCTCGGGCGTGCCGGGGCTGAGGTGGCCGTTGAGGAGCGCGGCGGCGGGGTGGCGAGGGGGCTCGTCGTCGGGGCCGGGCTGGGCGGTACCGTTGGGGAGGCCAAGGTGTGCCGGGGGGTCTTTCAGCTCCTTGACCGTCTCGTACAGAGAGTCCTCGACGCTGACGTCGCGCGACGCCGCCGCCATCTCCTTCACCACCTGGACGCCAGACACAGCTTTCTTTCAAAACGCTTCCAAATGGGAGAAATACGTTTTTAACGCTACTTGTGAAAAACAGTAGGATTTCTGATCTAATCCCCTTCTCTATATTTTGACCCTGAGCTCAATCAATCCCACAATCAATCACTCAGTCAACCAGACCGGCGATTTTTGAAGCGGTCAGAGCTTTAATCTCCTCTAATGGGCACATCCAAGCGACAGTCTGCGGAAAAAATATGATTCTGCTGCCGAAAGGTGACTTTAAACACTGACCTCATAAGTGCTGTCCCCCGAGGCCGGGGGTCCGTCCCCCATGAGCGCGTTGTTGGGAGGGATACTGGGAAGCTCGCGGTCCTGAGGACACTTGGAGGACCTGAGCTCTGATTGGCTGGAGAGCATCTCCTCCGACAGCTGGGGACTGGTGTCCTGGGTGTCTGAGAGGACTGGTGCAGCGGAGGGAGAAACGATGGAGTCGGGGGTGAATTAACTGCTTGTTGTTGTGCTTTTTATTAGGTCGCGCTGCAGTTTTATCGTCGACTTCATGTCTCACAGTTTCCTTTTGCATCGACAGAAACAGGGTTTAGCATTTACAGCTCTCTGGAACTGGTGTTTAATATTCACAGAAGTAGAAATGACTAATAACGTCACACGGATACTCGTCACGAAAACAACAGCTGAGGATTCAAAGGCGTCGGCCAGATCGCAAACGAGCTGCGTAACAACAGACGAGGAGCAAATGTCAATGACATGTGGCTTCATACTGTAAATGAATGCAAAGGACAGTAAAGCCATTGACTTTTAGGTTAATGTGTTATATCTAAGCCAGTTGACTGCACAGACGTGTGAGGCTTCTCTTACTTGTACCACTGGTGAGGGGACCGTTGTGCGAGCTGCTGACGGCCAAGTCAGTCACCGGACTGTCTGCCGATTGGCTGATCGTCTCCTTCTCTGACACCTGCACACAACAAAGGATAAGCTGTTCGTCACGGCTTCAGCTCGCAGCTCAGGTCCCGAGGAGCTCACCTCAGAGCTGAGGTGTTTAATGCACATAAAAAAAAAACAGCACGAGCTTATTTGGATTACCTAATGCACACACACACACACACACACACATATATAGAAAAGTACAAAGGGAGCGAAATCAATCTGCACTTCTCTTGCACAGGATAGACCATTTTCACACATCTGTGCAACACAAAAGCCACAAACAGCAGAAGGTAATGTGTTTTGAACTCCATTTCCAGGATCTTCAGTTTTTTTGGGGGGAAATCTTTTATATTTTCGTTTCTGATCACAGCCGTCAATTTTCACACTTCCCTGGCTCTTCATCACGACTCCAGTCACAGTCTAGATTATTTTAAGCTCATTTCCAGCATGTTATGCTCCCTTGATTATATGTAGTGTCAGTTTATGCTAAATGTCTACGTTAAAAAATAAATTGCAGGTATTAAAAAAAACAAACCGTTAAATTACTAAACAAAATATGTTGGTGGTAATTCCTAAAGACTGAAGCTAATCTAAAAACCCCTCATGGACAGATGTCATTAAGTGTCTCTAATGTCTGATTCATTAACTGGAGACACTAAAATCAAGTCAAGCTTAATGGCACAATTCAGCTGAGGAGGGCAAAACGATGGTATTGGTACTGTCACATGAATAATAATGAAAACCATAGGGGTATGAGACTCTGAGGATACCCACAGGGAAATTGGCTTCCATTTTTTTCCCTCCTGCTTCCCTCTACAGGAAGCGCAGTGCTATAGATCGAGTGCTCCGGCGCTGGCGGGGATTCAGCCGCGTGCAAGGACACTTCAGTCGAGCACGCCGAGGCTTTGAACGGCGTCCTCCCTTTGAAGACGGTTCCTATAGTTGCAGCATCATGAAAACGTTGTCGGCTAATTAAAATATCAGAATAACCCCCCTCCAAAATATCCACGTTTGATCAGCCTCCGCGGAGCGCAGTCAGGCCTGTGAGTGAGCAAACACTCGAATCAACACTCTTCTCAACTCCAAATAACAGTCTGGGAGAAGAAACAGCACTAATTAACACAGGATGAGGCGAGTGCTTCGCGCACGGAGGCTGATTTATGCCGAGTGCACGAGCCGTCTGCTTCTATAGGGGGGGGATATCACTGAGTCACGCACACCTGAAACATAAGAACAGTCAGAGATGCTCTTTAGCAGTGCAAACCAAAGCTGCTCTTTGTTTAGTTTGGTTGTTTCCCCTCTTGAGGCTGAGCAGAAGGGGATGAATTTGAAGCTCCACAGCCCCACCTAGTGGCCGTACACCAGCATGGCTGCAGGTGTCAATGATGTAATCTTTAACTATTTTATGACCCCAAAATTGATTACGTTATCCCTTCATTCGCTGTGCTTTCTTTGGAAACCAGCACTGTGCTGTCACAAATAAGGGAAGATTACTTTCATTAACTGGTTTTCATGGACGCGTCATTCTGGTTGTGTTTAAAAATACAAAACAAAGATGAGTGTGGATGTTTTTGTACTATTTGCAGAATGTTGAACCATCTCAGAGCGTGCCTTTTAAAGCGACCGTCACCTTCCGAGGATGTAAATTAGGTCACCTTGTCCATTTTCTGGCCGGACCTCCCGACACCTGAGCTCTGCTGTTAAATGATTCTGGATTGAACCCGACTTTTGGTCATCCGGAGGCTTGAAAAATAGAATTTAGTCTTGTAATTTTCTAAATCTAGAAACAAAATCTATTTTGATTTGTATGAAAGATGTAAAAATGAATTCAAATTAAAGTCCACGTGCCTGTACTGATGATATACATGAAACACCTGATGTAGTAAATCACGATGAGGCAGCGGAAGCGAGGGAGAGGAGAGGAGAGGAGGAGGGGGGGCTACGAGACAAACAGCCAGACGGATGTCGGGTGAGCGAAGAAGGTCTAATCCACTCATCGGCAAAGACAAAGACCCCCATTTAACCTGTCAGCCTGTGACATGGTCCGTCATCCAAATGGGCCCCTCCTGAAACAATTTGGTCACCCGGCAATTGCGCCGCTGCTTAAAGGTTGCAGGGAAGATATCAATCAAATGCAAAAAGCCCTGCAAGGAGAGTGCATGTCAGCCTACGCGCCTCCACGTGCGTGCACACACACACACACACACACACACACACACACACACACACTCACGAGGGAGTCAGGGCATCAGGGAGTGAGTGGATGTCACTTAGCTGGTGAAAGCCGGGTATTTGTCACTGCTAAATGTTGCTTGGTTACTGAGGCATCAATATTATGGTAGTTGGTAATTACAATCTTTGCCTATGACACGATGTTCAAGAGGACAAAAAGTACATTAAGAGTATGTTATTATCAGCCGTGCATTGCAGGAAAGGGCAAGGTCGGCTGTATAAGTACTTAACATTCTCTCCTTCAGACTCATCTGTCCACCTGTGACTGAAGTGGAGTGTACTTGTCCCTTTGAATGACTCAAGAAATGGCCCACGTGACAATAAAGGAACCGCAGACGTGAACCTGGCAGGGAGAGGAATTTCCCACGTGTGTGCTGCGCTTTCCCGTCAGCAGCTGCCAACAACCTTGCCAACAACTGGAGACTGTCAATCATCCACATGCAGGCTGAGTTTTTTTTTTCTTTGTGTGTTTCTGTGAAAGACTGGGTTGTGAGACAAATGCTTAAAGTGCATGTTTATTATCCCCAATGGGAGCAAGATATGTTAACACGCTGACACTATGGGGAAAATGAAATGGTTCCAAGGTCAGATTATGTTCATACTCAGGTTAAGTTTAGTGTTAGGTCAACAGACGTGACAACTGACTTCAAAATAAGTCTGCATAAAAACACATCTATGCATCTTTACTTGTTTTTCTTGACCGTTGAGTCCCATCAGCCAACCCCACCATAACCTAAGGATTATGGTTCAAGGTTTGAATTCAGTGAATTTTGTCTCTAAATGAATGTAAGCCAACGCAATGCAGAAGAAAAGCATTGAATCCTAAGTACTGAGTGTGTGTGTAAACATGTCATGGAGGTGATGTGACTGTTTGATACTGATAGGAGTTCAATCGACGGCCTTATTAATGGGTATTTACCTCAGCTGATTACAGACCCGCCGCTCCCACAGCTCACTGGGATTGATGTATTTTAACTGTACGCTTTTGTTCAAGAAAGAGAAAAGGTCTCAATAAATCCTTTTTTTCCAGAATTTTCTCTCATTGATAGGACAAAAAAAAAAAAGAACAATTGTGGCAAAATGTGTGTGTGTGTGCCCGAGAAAATGAATGTTCAGCCACGCATGTAATTGCTAATCAGGCTGACGCATTGTGGCAAAACTGAAAACACACGACTGTGAATCTGCACATCTCATCTCGTGTGACAAAGAAAACACACACACGAACGCAAATCAGACAGAAAATCATTTCTTCAGCTTTTTTCATTATCTACCCTTCTGCGAGGTGGTGCTGTGTGACTGCTGTGCTATTAGATATGTTTATTTCGGGTGGTTTCTTATTCCTAATCACCCCTTCTGCAGGTGCTGCTTTAAATAAAGGAGGGGAAGAAAGGCTCGTGGCCACTTACTCCATTCATGAGGTTCTCATGGTCTCCTGCCGGATGTCCATTTGCTGCTTTCTTCTGCCTGAGTGGGAGAAATACAGAACAGTCCAAATTAAGTGAGACAATAGAGGTGCATGAAGCACAAACCCAGCAACCTTTGCACTGTTTTATCTGCATCACAACTTTAAAAAGTTGCTGGATAAATACAAATATAAAGCCGGGATTCTGTTTTCATGAAGCGTGTCGGTCTCCTTCATAATACGGGAGTCTACTGAACTAAACAGCAGCTGCGTCGGAGGACAGCGTCGGCGTTGCTCACCCCTGGCAGCTGGCGCACAGCAGCAGCAGCACCGAGACCAGCAGCAAAGTGGTGAGGACGCCGAGGGTGACGACCAGGACCAGCTGCCCGCTCCCCAGCCAGGACGCCGCGCCGTCGGCAGCTGCCTTCCCCGACCCGACGACCCCCGCCTCCGGCCCCCACCACACTCCACTCACCACCGGAGCCATGGCGCATCACACTGAGGGCGGAGAGGACATCGGACAGGTACCAGCTGGGGAAAAACACGAGAAACACAGACAGGCAAGGATTAGAAGGTGTGATTTAATTTGCATCCACATTGCAGAAAACGTTTCCTCTCTCATCGTCCCTGTAGTGACTCTGCCTCAAGGACAGGATTTCAAAACAATCCTCAGTGCTGGTTGAGGATGAACACAGTGTACTTAAGGACAGGACTGGCCAAACTCCAAAAACTGAGTTTGAATCACAAGCTGTCAATACTGTTATGTTAAACCTCTAATTAAGCGAGAGTTTAGTGCAAACACTTTAAAGTCTTTTCATCACTGGATTCTCTTATCGGTTGAAAAACTAATATTTTGTTATATCTTTGTCACTTTGTTGTGATTTCTTCAGCCTCTTATCAAGGTGAGTGCATGTCCTGTCTCAGACTGAGATTTTTTTTTTTCACAGTGTAGAGAGATGGAATGCGACTGTGTGTGTGACTGTGTGTCTGGATTGTTCAGGGTGAAACCTGTGATCTGATCCAACCGCAAGTAACCCTGAATTAGACAGATAGATGTAAATAAATTGAATTAATGAACTTCATTGAACTAGAAGAAAAATAATTGGTAAGCATTTTAAGCCAAGTTAAACATTTATGACAGCAGGGCAGAGTTTCATTGGAATTTATTGTTCAGATGTAATTTTTTTTAAAGCTGTAAATTGTGCATGCTTCACCTGCAGACTTCCAGCAGGTGGCAGAAGAGAGCGGCGTGGGACTGCAGTGCAGGCTGTGCTCTGCCTCAGTCTGCTGCAGTGGCCCTCACACCATAGAGAGCCTCCACAACTGGTGCCTGAGCTCTGCGCACAGCATCAGAACCCCCGTCACGTCCCCGTCTCACGGCTAAACTTTGGTTTCTCGGAGCCGACGGGGCCCCTGATTTTATCACGGCTGATTTATGGGGCCGCGCGGAGTTGAGGGTGAGTCACAACTGGGAGGAAGGCGGTGGCAGGGACGAGATTGTACTCTACTCAGGCTGTCAGAAATGGCAAAACAAATAAACGTGCAGAGGTTGGTGTGTATCCTGGTGTGTGTGTGTGGGGAACGTTTGGCCCTGCTGTGACTCAGACAGAGATGTGGGGACGGAGAAGTGAACAGATGATGAAAAGAGGTGAAAGAAAAGATGACTGGCAGTGAGCAAGAAAATAATCACGGCCAGTCAGAGGTGTCGTCTCTCCAGACGATCCGTCTGTCGGCTTTCCCCTGCAAGCCTCCGTCTTTTCAATCAGCCGACGCGACGGCAGGAGCAGACCTGGCGGGGATGGAAGACGGCGTCAGAAATGTGACAATCCATCTCCCCCCCCTTCGCCTTGTCTCGTCTCTCCTGGCACGTGCACGAGCCGAAGCCCCTGTCAGCAGCGGCGTGCACGCCTGTATACAGAATGTGTGTGTTCTGAGGCAAGTGGTGAAGAACTCCATTGTGCGTCTCTTGCTCGGCTATGCTAATTTGACCGGGGAGTGTGGGAGCTCAGCTTCCAGCCGCCAGGAAGTTTTCTGGTGAATCCAAAAGACTTTTTTTTTTTTTTTTTTACTTTTTCTTCAAAGGACACAGAAGTAGTCCTGAGTTGTTGTTGTTATTTCCAGTCGTTCATTGTGTTTTCCCAGATGAAAAACACACCTGGGCTCGTACTGCTGTCGGCGAGAGGCGAACGCTGCCTTACCTTGACACCTCGGATGATTAGTCAGGTCGGCCTCGCCTGCAAGAGAGGAGATAAAAATGAGAACGGTGGGCGGAAAGGGGGGGGGGGGGGGGGGGGGGGGGATTACTGCTTGGTGCGAGTAAGGCGCTGAGCTGAATATCATCCTTGGAGGGTGGTGTTGTTCAATGAGTGTGTGTGGATCACAAATGTGTGTGTGTGGGGCAAGGCATGTGAGTGGGAGAGCCGTAAGGGAATTGAGAGAGTGTTTGTGTGTTTTAATATCCATATCAAACACATACTGGACAACAGGCTGGCTTCATGTCTCGCAGACGCGCGCACACACACACACACACACACACACACACACACACACACACACACACACACACCACACACACACACACACACACACACACACACACACACACACACACACACACACAGACACAGACACAGACACAGACACACAGACACACAGACACACACACACACACACACACACACACACACGGTCCACTTTATTGATCGGTCAGTCCATGTAACTGAGAGGATAATAACCAGGTGACATCATTGTCCGACTGTATCATGTAGCACATCATATCTGCTGCACTGCAATATTTTACATTATGAAAACACACACACACACACACACGCACACGCACACGCACACGCACACATGCACACAACTCCCAAGGTGCAGCGTTTCAGCCATAAAGTACACACCTCTGCCTCAGACCGAACACACCCGTTGAGGTTTTGACCTTCTCATTCTGCTTGGTATTACTGAACACGAGTCCGCATGCGGTGGAAATATGTCCGATTTCTCTGTGACAAATGTCTGAAAAATTGCCTCCCCGACCCCGTCTGGCAGGCCGGCGTCCAGGTGTCACTCTCCGCCGCTGTGCGCCAGCTCGTGTGTGTCTCCGCTGGCACTTATACCAGAATAATTACCGGCTGCCACAGCGCTGTGTCACCATGGCAACATTTCCTTCTACCCATCAGCGCTATTTCTGGTTGTTGGGAGGAAAAAAAAAAAAAAAATACCCGCAGAAATGTTTTGAAAGCAACACATGGAGGACTAGTCCCTTTCGAGTGTGTGTGTGTTTTGCTGATACAGGTGTGTGTGGGTTTGCAGGGTATGACCACTAGTTTATTAACGTCTGCCAGTGACCGAGAGTTTGATGAGAAAAGAACAACTCCCCTCCTGGAGATCAGAAGATCCAAAACTGTGATGAGATTACACTGAAGATGAGCTATTAGACTTAGTTTGAAAGTTTAACAGTAATATTCAACCTTGACCTCTTCGAGATTTTATTAGAGAAAACAAAAAAAAAAAAAAAACGAAAGGGATCAATGTTTTTCAATCAAGATTATGAATAACTTCATTTAACAGCAAATCAGCTGGCTGCATTAATAGAGTACATATGTGAAAAATGGTTGACGACAGCGAGAGCAAAGTGCAATTTATGAGCAACAACACAGTGACTGAAAAATGTGTGCAACGAGTCAAATCATCTATTTCGGAGAAAAAAGGTTTATTTTGAAATGCAGAGCCTCAAATCAAATCAATTCTCAATGAAATCTCACTTTTTAGGTGGCTGTGTCCCACATGCAGAGTGGGCAGACCAGTGGTTTTCAGTGAGATTTGCATGTTCTCCCTGAGCATGTGCGGGTTTTGACGGATGCACGGTAGCCTTCAAGGTGAGGTGTGGGTCTGCATTGGAGGGCGCTCAAGAGCTTCAGAGGGGGGTAATAACAGGAAAATTTGAGATTTTTTTTCCTTCATTTGACTTGAGATTAATCAATATTTCAAATTGAACGTGTCTAACTAGCATGACAAACAATAATCTCTATTTGTGGCATTAGAGCTGGGGGTTGGTGGAGTGGTTCCAGCTCTGTAAACCACAGCTTGAAAAATCTTTCCTGATTATTTTTAATGCACATGGTCTTCTTTAAATGTGCTTTTAAATAGTTTCCAAATATCTCCAGAGTGGAGAAGAAGGAGCTGATGCAGCAAACATGCTCTAATTCAACCATTTTGGAAATTTGCGTCATTAAAAGTTCATGATTTAAAAAGTTGAAAGTGATATTTTGACCCAGTTTTGAAAAGCATGACATGTTCTCCTGCTTTTCAAAATAGCTAACGTCACACAATCAGCCCCTTGTCTGTCGGAAGCCTCTCTGCTTGTTTTCCAGTGTGCTGCTGACACACTGTTGTTGGAGCGAGATCTTTGCACCCCGGCGCTGCTCTGCCCTTCAGAGTAACGATCACATCCTTTCTCTTTTAATGGCACGAGGAACCTGTAAAGAAGGAAAACAGATCCACCTACGGACCACACTGTTAACATATTTCCCTGCTGAGTGTAAATATGTTGGATAAACTCTCCTCGCTTTTATCCGATGACTCACTTCGTGCCTTAATACCTGGTCAAAACCATACATAAAAACTCTGGGGCTTTTTTTTTTTTGAAAGCTCCTCGCAGGGCACCACGATGTGATACAGGAGAGCAAGCCAAGGACTACAACTGCACTTTCCTGTGCTGTCATTCTCCTTCTCCCAGCGCCTTCAGGCTCCGGTGAAAGAAAACAGAGGCCTTGGACACCAGACAATCACAGTGTGGCTGTCTTCTGTTTCATGCCATAGAAAATAACCGAGTGGAAAAGCCATTTAAAAAGGAATGTGTTTTGGGAATTAACGGCAAAAATCCAACATCTACCCTCACCCAGCTGTACACACACAAGAACACACACACACACACACACACACACACACACACACAGGGAGGATGGAGAATAACCACAAGCTCCACCATGCAAGAAACTGGAGCCAAAAGGCCAAGGCGTCCAATCGGAGCCCTGCTGCTTCAACAGGCGCACACTCCACCTGACCCTGCCTGCAGCAGTGTGTGTGTGTGTGTGTGTTTCATCTGTCGGACAAGCTGTTAAAAAGCAAGGAAGGACTGAGACAGGAAGCAGAGGAAAAAGAACGAACTTGGGCGAGCTCAGCGCCGCTTCAGTTTGCGAGGATGCTTCGGCGGCAGCGCGACGCGACGCCTCCCGCCGCACGGTCCTCAGGGCGCAGCGCAGACGGGGGAAGGTTTACAGCTGGATGGCTGCGGAGAAACGAGCCTCGGGAAGCCTCTCAAAGGAGAGCCAGAGGCATTTCCACAATAATAAATAATCCAGCTTTTAGTAGAAAAAAGAAACCTCAACTTTTCTGTGAGAAGTCTCGCCGGTGTGGAGCTCTGCGGGAAGCCCAACGCACCAGTTCTGGGGAATTAATGAAGAAAAAGTTGAAAAAAATAAAACAAAGAATTTGCAAAAATGCAACTACAATATGGTATTTATTCTAAATTTGGATGAAAGCTTTCTTATACAAGCTGAATCCATAAAAGCCTCTTAGAACTGGGTGTATGGCCGTTCTGGCTCGAATGATGGCCAGCCAGTTACTTCAAACACTGAGCATTATACACATGCATAAGCGCAGGCATACTGTTATTATGCCCTGGAGCACATTTTGATGCACAAGAGGCCCCTTTTTCTTCCCCCCCCCCCCCCCCCCCCCCCCCCCCCCCCCCCCCCAGAAACTCTGGTCGGCGTTCAGAATCTTGTGAGAACAGTCGGTCGCTGTAAAAACAGAAAAACAGCGAGCGTGGCTTCACCGTGAAACAAACCCAAGAGTGACCATCTTGTGTCCTGACCGGAGGGCCATTTGGATGATGGGGGTGAGAGAGGGACGGGGGAGGGGTTGGGGTTGGAAGATGGATAGGGGACTGCAGCCAAGAGAGGAGAGAACGGAAGATAAGGGGGAAACAAAGAGGGAGGAGGGAGCGATCGAGATGCGCAGAAGCCAGAATGAGAGGAGAAGAAACTGAAATTGATAAATAAAAGAGAGGAAAACAATCTAGAAGGTACAAGGAAGGAAGCGCTGATGATATACAGCTCCCCACAGGCTGCAGTGCAGAGGGACCCGGCCCCGGCTCTCACAATAATGCAGTTAAGCAGATGCATTCGCAGACAAATCAGTTCAACTGGAAACATCGCTGCAAATGGGGGGAAAAAAAAACCCTGCACGAGTCGGTTCATGATTGGTGTGTGTGCGTGTGTAAAACAAGTGGAATTCAATAAATCCCCACCCAGTCCAACTCACTGATCACTATATGCCTCGACGCATGTTTCTGTGGATGCGTGCATCTTCCAACGGCCTAAAAATTAAAGGAAAGGAGAAGCTAAACAGGTGCTCCTGATCAAGGGACAAATCGGTGTTGCCATGGTAACACTGGCCATCGCAAGGGTGAATGGTTTTTAGCAGGAGAAATTGATCTATCCTCCCTAAATGGGGAAATTGGAACTGCATAATTTAGCAGGGCTCTGTGTTTCCGTCCTCTCTCATGCTGCAGATATCTATATTTCATCTTCAGAAACGAACGCTCCCTGGTGAGGCGTACGGTAACCGTACCTGCGAGCAGTAACATCGATAACCACCTCCCACTGGGGAAATACAGGCTAAATATGAAGCAGTTTCCACAAACAGATAACAGTTAGTATAATTCCAAGACCTGAAAACATACAGCAGCCAAACTAACCGTTTTCTTTTTAGTGCTGATATAGAAAACATCCTGAAAGAGGAGAGAACTGTATATCCTCCAGTTGTTGTATCACGACTCTTTCATAAGTCCTTCACAGCAGTCTTTCACTTTTTTTTTTAACCACATCCTCCAGTTCCGATAACTCGATGCCGTCTTTACAAGGTCGTGAATCCCGACCAGCTGCAAAGCCACAGAAACCGCAACATGTGTCTTATGTCTTCACCGTAAATGACAGAGCTAAAGCCCCTGCTCCCCCCCGCATCCCAGTCTTTCTTGACCTGTCCTGACCCCACCGAGCTTTTACAGTCCACTGGGGCTCTGCTACATGTGTGCAGGGATTGTGTAGACACATGTGTGTGTCTGTAAAATCTGCCTGTAGTTAATGTCACACCAGAGCCCTGCTTCCTGTCCTCCTATGCCAATGTTTGAGCGCACTGGTGACCTGGGAGGCTCGCGAGGCCTGCAGATGTTTCTCTCCAGCAGACTTAGAGACACAAGTGAACCAGAAACTTTTCTTCAGTTTGGATGAACATTAACTTAATTGGCTCGATCACCTCTGGTATTTTACAGTATTTGGCTGGGAGTGCGGCCTGATAAAAACATGTTTTTGAAGAGAGGATATTCATCACACTGCTACAAAACGCTTTTATTAAACACAGAGATCGACTAATTCAGATTTTATTTTCTCAGGTCGGAGTTCTCCTTTCCATCTCTATCTGCTCTCGTCTTTTTCTCTCTCCTGAAGCCCGAGGCGGCTGCTCTGCATTCCCAACATTAGGGTTTCATTCTGCGAGCGGGCGTTCAATTAAGCTCGGCAAATATGTGTCTGCGTGAGCCGTTAACACAATCCCTCACTCTCAAACACTTACAATTTCACTTCTTCTTTCCTCTTCCTGTACTGCATGAGAAACAGCTCTCTCAGACCTAAAAAGTTATTTCTCACCGACACACCATGAACATCTCTATTGCTTCTTTTTTTGTCCGCACACTCCGTCATCCCCTTGAAAAGCAGAAGTGTGCGACTGTGTTAAGAGCTTCACCCGCCTGAGTCTGACTGAACCGGCTCCTGCAACAGGTGTCGAACTGCTACCAATATGAATAAGCTACCGCACGCACCGTTGTGTTCTGCTACTCTGCTGAGCGTGCAAACACAGCCGAAATTCAAATTTAATGAAGTGAGCGACGCGGCGTGCAATGTGCCATGCCTCCACGTCCCCAGTAGAGCGCGTTTATTCTCCACACTCCAGCGGACGGAAAAGCCTTCTGTCTCTGTCTGAAATTGATTAGCTGTGTTGGCTGTAGTGCCACTCAACTAATAATAACACGCTAAAACAAAAGCGACTTCAGTAATTGTGCAGCGGAGCAGCTCAAGGTGATTAAACAAAGCGACCGGGCGTGTCATCCAAATATGTAAATGTCAGTACGGAGCACGAAATGAAAACAACAAACCCATGAATTCAAGGTTGTGTTGTAAGAGATTTTCTCAGAAAGCGCCAATGTATGAACAGAAGGGGTTTGACGGTTGACCTCTCTGGGTTGAGGATGAGAATCCATAGAGACGGGTACAGTCGACGGGCCAACCAGTCCGTCAAAGGCCAAACAGTCACACACTTTCACATTCACACCTACAGGTAATGTCGAGTCAACAAGCGGCAGGGCAACCACACTTCCTCCTGCTACCATGCAGACAAAGACAGACAACTCTAATTACAAAATGTAATTCGGCACTGAATGAAACCTCCCCATCACTGTCACCTTGAGATGAAGATTAGCATGAGAGCGAGTGAGCAGTGGATACGACCACATCATTATTCAGTGCCACTGGCCTTCATGTGCCGAATAGCTGCCAAGATAAAGGGATTATCGGGGTGGATGGAATAGGATGAGGGATGTTGTCTGTGCGAGCGTGGTTGTGGGTGAGAAATCCATTGTGGTAATTTAAATGCTAAGAGCTGCTAATGAGATGCAACAGATGCCTGCACGACGGACGGCGAAGGCGCCGTGGCGAGATGACACCCGGACAAATATGCATTAATAACCACCGCCAAAAGAACCCCTCCTTCAAAGGCGTGCTCGTGCCACACCCCCGAGCCGCACCAAGCAGGAGAGAGGAACTAATGGAGGCGCGACTTCAATGGGAATGGGATCCATCTTTCCAGGGCACCGACCGCAGCAGGGGTGGGTTTATTAGATGACCCAGACGGTGGGCTCGGCGGGGGGTCTGACCCTCCGCACACCCTCAGTCACATTACGATGTGACACGGCGCAGCTGAGCTGAAGAAGAAGAAGAAGAAGAAAAAGAAAGCCCGCTCTGCTAATGAGAGCATGTGAGCATTTCCGAGCGAGCCGAGGCGTCGCCTGACCTTTCAGTGTGAATCACTTTTCAGATGAACTTATACTCGCCGGGAATTTTTAATATTACACACACACACACACACACACACACACACACACACACACACACACACACACACACACCCCCGGGGAACTTTTCTTTCATCCTTCATCACATATGAACTATTTTTTACTGCAATACTCGACTGATGCTGATTGAATCACTGTTCATTCAGACATTTCGTTGACCTGTTTCAAATGTTAAGCATCACTAAACTGCGTTTGTGTTGCGAGTTTTACTTGCATAAAACGCTGTCCAGCATCGACGGGCTCCACACATGCAGCGGTGCAGGCTGGCTGGTTTGTTTCAGATGAAAATTGAGTGTGAATGTGAAAAAGTGGTAAAGAAAATGAAGGAACACAGCTGAAGGACCAACACTGCTGCTATTACAAGATTTATCATCAGTTGCAATACATTAAAATGCAAAGATCATATATCTTTTTTGACTGTTCTAGTGGTGAAATGATTGAAGTGTCTATGCGTCAGTACACTTTAAATATTTCCAGCATGTTTTACATTCATGAAATCACATCTATACAGCGATTCTCCGTCTTCCTTTTGTCTAATCCGTTCCTGTTCTCTATCTCTGAATCTGCTCCATCCCTCCGCCTCCGACCTCTTCCCTCACCTCTCTCTACACCTCCAGACCAGACCCTCACATATTCAACACGTCTGTGAGCCCATAAAGAGATGGTAAAATATGGAAGCCGGCAGGAACTCAAAGGCCACATCTCCAATCAGGAGGCGCGGCTGGGGGTGGGGTGGACAGCTGGGGGTGGATGGGCGAGCGGGCGGTGCGATTTTGAAGCTAAACATACATGGCAACCTCCACCAGATTCTATAGGAGGGGGGTTAGAGAGGAAGCTGCGAGGCATGGCGACGTTCAGTCACCAAATCTTCAGATTTCTGGTTAAATCCAAACGCAGCACGCCTGAGCGGCTCTGGAAGATTGCCCAGGACAGACACAGATCTGCCGCCGCCTTTAGACAATTCCATTTCTCATTTCACGTGCCGAGGATTACGCCACATTTCGTGGCAGTAAGCAAAGAGGGCATTCTTTTGTTTAGGGCGTGCTCATCGTCAATGGCAGATTGTGAAAATACATGCACCTAATTATTGTTTTTGTTGCTTTTTTTTAAAAAATTTTGTGTTTTGGTTTGGAAATATGCTCACTCAGTGTTTATGCTAAGAAATCGAAGAGAAGATTTAATGTTCCTAACAAGCCAGTTACATTACCACTGCCAGTCAGTAGGCCGCTTGACCCACGACTGACTCCAGAAATTGGCAGAGGAACAGCGGAGACATAATTATGTGTGGCGGATGTCTCTTTACAGGCACAACTGAAGTCAAAAAAGTGCATAATCACACAGCCCGAGCGTCTCCGGCGACACACTGGATTCAACAGATCCTCAGACTGGAAGGCCAAACCATGTATAATAAATATATAACACGGTGGAATATTTATTTACAAAGCGGCAGCGCCTGCCGCAGCCCTTCTCAAATCAGCTAATGGGGGCGGCTCGGCGTGTCCCGGGAGAGAGCTACCAACCAAATGAAGCGGCTGAATGTGCATCGGAGCAGGAAACGGAATGCCTGCCGGTGGCGGAGAATCTGCTGTCACTCACATACACAGGAGGATGATTATTCAGGCACACACACATTCAGGAATTTAAACAGAACACACACAGAGGGAGGGAAAAAAAAAATGGATCTGCACACATGGAGCCATCTGAATAGAGATGAACCAATTAGCAAGTGACAGACATCAGCGTGGAGGGAGAGCGAGCCATGTGAACGAATACATTAGAGCTGTGAGCGTCGGACGGGAAAACGCCACCGAGGCACCTTCACACTCTGACACTTCTTTCATGGGAGCCAAAGGTGGCCGGTGGCAAATCCATCCCGGCACAGTGGGCGGATAATGCGGCGGGATGTGTGCAGAGAGCGGGACGCCGAGAGGTGACATTCACCGATATCATCCAGAGGCTCGAGGGCGAGAGGAAGTGGGACACACGCTGACTTTTAGAAAGTGAATAACGTCTTTAAAGTGTGCAGAGGGGAAGACTTATTTCAAGGGAAAAACCTGTCGGAAGCGGTTCTGCTCCTGAGCGTGCTGCGACACTGGTTGTGACTGCACTTTTTTCACGGCTGAAGTTTGGGAACATTTCAGAGCTTGTTTATGCGATGCACACAAATGATTACTGTAAATACCAAACAAACCAAATCAACATTTGGGTCGTCCATCATTTTAACTGACAGGGCTGGAACAATTTTCCCAGAATACTCAGTTCCATCCGTCTTCCACACTTCCTGGTGGTCAGTGTGTTACAGGCTAACAGGGTGAGACAACCACTCTCATACAGGCAAATTAGAGACGCCACTTAAGGGTTAAGCCCTGACCTTGAGGGTGAGTGACCCCGGTTCAGAATGAAGGGATTATCGAGGCATGTCCATGTGCTGCTACTCTGAAAAGATCTGATCCCAGCAATCACATTTTCTCCATCAATGGTTCGTTTTTTCTTTTTCTTTTTTTTTTTTTTTTTAAATCAACATGTGCTCCAATACAAGGATACAAATAATCAGGTTTTTCATAATCTATATAAACACCGTATCCTGGATATGATCTAAACCGGGATAAGCCTTGGATCCAGGTCACACAAATCCATGTAAATAAAGTCGGCGTCTTAATAAGATGTTGGGGAAATACTCGAGTATATTTTGACGGATCTACTTATCTCAGGGGGAGATCATTTATGGAACCACATCGCGTAACTGGATGAAAACCGTCAAAGAAATTCATGAGATGGAAAGACGAACCTTCCCCTTGAGACTATGGAAGGATGTTTACTTTGAAAGACGGATAAAATGGACAAAATATTCATCAGAATAAGGAAGTGTTTGGTGGTCTTATTCCTCATTCTCATCTTCCACAATTTCAACCACTTTTCGAACTTGTTGTACCGCCTTGCTGGATTGAACGTGGCTTTTTAGTGTATTCATGTCGACAAACGTTTCTGCTTTTATGGTCATGTGCTGTAACTTCTATGTATTGCTTTGGGAAAGAAATACTTCAAGAAAAACTAAATATCAACCCCCAGTAACCCCCACATCCTGTGGCCTTCTGGTGTCGGGGTTATTTCCTGTTTTTGTTTATAAATGTGATCAGATTACATTTTCCACTGGCTTCTCGTTATTTTATAATGCTTAGGTGACTCGAAGTCAGTTCAGAAAACAGGCGTTTCCTTTGGGGAAAAAGGACATTAATTGATGAATTAGTTGGATAATCTACTCATTGACTCTCGTTTTCCTCGACTGTATCATCAGCATGCAGCCTCCTACAATAAAGAGTCATTCCATTATAACATTTCTTAATTACCTCTCGTTGTTCCTGAACGCCAACTCATATCAGGCCATTAGCGGAGCCCTGGAAACTTAACACAACAGATCCACCCGACACGTCTCTGACCCCACCGCTGATGGACGTTTATTTTTACCTTTGCTTCACCCCAGTTGAAATACAGACGGTAATATATGACATTTTATGAGCTTCAATAACTTCCTCAGTGTCTCTCAGTGACTGAATGAATTACTGTGAGTCAACAGTGTAAATCTCTCTGTGTAGGTTGCAAATATTCCTCATCCGAACGCAGTAAAAAGCTTTTATAACATGCTGTTGGAGGCATTTTGTGTGGTTTGTTTTGTTCAGTCGTCTCACCACACGCTGTCTTCCGTGTCAGGTTTTCACTTTTTCTAATTCTAATAAAAGAGCATGCGATTACGACTTCAGAAGATCAAGAAGTAGAGAGAAAAGGCAAACCGTCAGCTGACACAGCAAGGAGCACACAATCATCTCTTGAGGAGGAATTACCAGCGGGAGCAGGGCCAGAGAGGAGATTGCAGATTTTGCTCTAAGCTGCTTGAGTACAAAAAAAAAAAAAAAAACCCCGACATTTGAAATCCCCTCACTTCCATCAACAAATTTGTTGTGTAAGACTTCCTCGAAATCTCACAGTTAAATTCGGACGGGGGACAGCTAGACTTTTAATTTGAAAACGCACGCAAAGGGGGGGGGAAAAAAAAGGTACGCCACTGTTATGAATGAGTTCGTGCAGCGCAGAGGTTTCATTATGTGGTTTGAGGATAGTTGTCACTTGTAATCATGGGAGACGTTCAAAAACAAATACACCTTCAAAGGCGGGTAAAGAGGACGGAGAGAGGGATTCCCACGAGGAATCAGTGGAATGTAAACAGGCCACACACACACACACACACACACACACACACACACACACACACACACACACACACACACACACACACACACACACACACACACACACACACACACACACACACACAGAGACACACACACACACACACACACACACTTTCAAAGTATCTCGTCAGAGGCCATGAGACAAGGGCCTCATTTGGAAAAAGACGCCCTGGAGAACGGCTCAGTTTGTGGGATCGTCCTCTCCGTTTACCCGCTCTGTCCGCGGGCTGTCCTCCCAAAAAGCCCCACGAGACGCTGCAGGAATGCAGCTGCATGCTGGGAAATCTGTCCACCTCCAACCTTCTTCTTCTCTGGCTGTAAACATCCTGTGTACAAAATCTAGCGGAATTATGGGTAAAAACCACACGGCTGTATTTAGTCATAATGAAATCTGCGTGAAACGATTGAAATCCAGTTTCCTCCTTTAATTGCCATAAAGCATTGATGATTACTTCATTCAAACAGCAGCTGTAAGGCCACTGGTAACAAACTGGTATTTTTAACAATGCACGCCACGCTTCCAGACCCCCTGCTGTTGTTTTAACACTTTCGCCGCCATACGACGCCATTGTTGTGTTATTAGGCTTACGGCCCACATAACCACCTGCTCTAGAAATGACTTTCTGGGTCGCGGCGGGATTATAGTAGGGCTAACACCGCGGCACACGAGTCCTGGGGGGCCACAAATGGGTCAAACACGGCCTCACTTCAAAAGCGGCGCCAACAACAACAAAACGTGCAACAGTGACAGTGAGGAGGAGCGCGCTCCTCCGAGACCGGGCATCCACAAGGGGGCTCTTTGAAATTAATTAGTAGGAACAAGTCTAGACAGGCGAAAGCAAGCAGCGGCTAATTTCCTGTGTTTTGACTTCCTCCTGGCTGGCTCTGCAGTTCCCCTTTTTCATTGAGCTTGGTAAGGTTTGCCCCCCCCCCCCCCACCCCCCACCAGTTATTGTCCTGCTGACAGGCCACTCATAAACAGCTGGCTGCACGCTCGTGTTCAGCCACGACGGCTTCAAAAACAGGCCTGAAGACATCGTAAGATGTTTGCCGCTGTAAGGGTGGACGCCCATTGTTTGAAGTCTTTCTTTAGCAGACTTTCCTTTAGCGCACGTTTTAATAATATGTTTTGTCTGCACAACTGGCCATGAAGACGCCGACACATCTAGTCAGAAAAGCCTCAAGGATCGGGAAAACCAGACATATATTGACACAAAAAAAAAGGGGAGGGCCATAGAAGGTAGCATCATTTTTGTGACAGAAAGCAGAAAATATTAAATATATTTTCAACTTGTAACAGTTTTAACAATCAGACAATCCACGCGGTCGTTACTTTAAAAAAAGGCACTGTGTGGTAATGAAGACGTTCACTCGGTAATGGCACATTAAATGAGCCAGACTGCATCAGTAAAAAGGAGGCGTCACGCTGAGAGTCCTTTTATGTGAAGTTCAGTAACGGTAAGAGAGATTGGAGCAGATGTTTGGAGTTATTCTAAAGAGCTGCCGCCTCATCTTCAAACATTTCTGCAAGAAATAAAAGAGACAGAGAGGAGCGGAAGCAGAGGAGAACATGCATCAGCTACTGAAGTACAACAAGTCGCCAGTGGACTCGACAGAGACCCGTGAAAAGGAGACTTAAAGCTTTTATATGACTGTCGAAACTCTCATCATTCAAAGCGATCGTCACATTTTTAAAGTGACGGGGTGGAGAAGTTCAGATTCCTGGGAACGGACAGATCACCGGGACCACACACATCTCACAGCAGGTGGAGAATAGCCCAACGCTGACTGTAAATCCATGTGAAGTTAAAATGGGAGCAGCTCTCTCTCCACCTGCTCAGCGACTTTTACCAGTCAAGTTATTGAGAGCGTTCTGAAAAAAAAAACGACTTCTGAAGAAGCCACGGCAAAAGAAAACTCAACGAAAATGAACTCGGCCGTCATTTTAAGAAGGTATCAGTGGGTTTCTGCTCAACTTACTGAACCCAGACTTGTGATTCATCTCACAGTCTATCCCATGAATAATTGATCAAGCCGTGGAGGAGCTGGTCCATATGATGATTCAGTAATGAGCTCCGTCGTCCTGAGATCCATACAGCCGACGATCGCACTGCCGCAGCCGCAACACAGATTTTTTATTGATTACAAAATGTAAGAGTGACAGCAAAGGAAAACTGTCGCTGGACCAAAAAGCGTCAGGTGTGACATATGTCATAGCCTGGATTCAAACCTGCAACATATGGGATTCACTCGACCTTTGACCCTTGAAGGCAAGCCGCTGGCAGCCAGGCAGGCTCCTCATATTGTCCCACAACTTGAAAGCAGCTTTTTAGCCACATATTGACAAGAGGGTCTTTTGGGACATCAGTCACTTTCACCCCCAATCAATAATTCAAGTTGTTTTTTCAACTCACTATAGCTCGTCATGAGTACATATATTTCTGTTTTTACTGCCTTTCAGAATTAGACCCTTCTTAAAATCACCAGAAAGACATTTTACAACCCAAAGACTTTTCTTTTCTGCACAATTTGTCTTTGAGCTACATATCGCAGGTGATATATTGAAACAAGATGCTGCTCTGACTTTGAGAACACATGATGAACATCTGTTACTGTGTCTGACTAAATTATTAATCCACGTTAACTGAAAAAATAACATTAATAATTGATAGAAATAAGTGTGTTAGTTACGGGATTTCCGCTTAAGAAAACAGAGTCGTCTCTGGCAGAAAGCTGTGGATCTAAAAAGCTGTAACTCCACATAGTTGAACTCCTTCAAGATGTCAAGAAAGATTTACAGTCCGAGGCAGAGGCAGCGAGGAAGTGGGTGTTAATATCTATAACAAACGTCAGGCCTGGTCTTACAAATTTCAGAGTGAGCGGAAGCAGCAAGTGACTTGTTGAGCAACTTTTAGTTTAATGTCAGTCGATACCAACCCAGAGTAAACAAACTCATTTATATCGTCTTCAGGTTTAACTTGGGGAAGTTTCTGCCTGTAATCTGTCACAGGAAATCATCAAGCCCAGCTGCATACTGGTGACACGGTGGTGTAGTGGTTGGTATTCTTGTTTCACAGACAGTGTGTCTCCGGACCTTTGCGAGAATTGCTAACCACAAATAAAACAAAAAAAAACTGTTTGAGGTGAAGTGTCTCTAAAATGAGCATAAAAGCGTGTTAACACCCCCCGTGATGCTGAGAGGCCAGACACCTTCCCCGGGTCTTGTTATCTCCCGGCACGCTGTCTTGCACTGAGACGGCGCGCCGCAATAATGAGCTATGAAAACGACGGTGCGTATCGACGGACTCCAGAGACGCTGCAGGAAGCCCCCGGCACAGTTGAAGTGTGGCGTAAAGAACTGACACATCCACACATCAGGAAACGCAAGTGCAAACACGTTTTCTCAGACGCGTTGCGTTCGCCCCAGACTCTGTGCGTCACCGGAGCGTGTCGGCAGTGTGTGTGAGTCTGCATGCATCACAGCCACTATTGATCTCTGCTTCATTATTAAAACAATCATTTAATAAGCCGAGCAATTATTGAATTATTACAGGCATTAAAGCTGTGCGCCGTGATAAGCATCCCCTCATTCACTTCCCATTCACACACACAGCAAGTCAAAGGCAGCATTACTCAATAGGCTTATGGAGGGTAAATAATTGATTAGCCTTCTTGTCACAGGGTTTGATTCTTTTTTTTTTTTTTTTTTTTTTTTTTTTTTTTTTTAAACAGAGGAACGGCTCTATAACATGAATAATTACTGAGGTGGATTATTTGGAAGTGACAAATTAAAAAAATATCTTTTTCATCTGCTGCGCTTCAGTTGTGTCAGTTTTCCAGGTGGTTAACGTGACGCACTGGCAGGAATACAAATACAGTCCAGGGACAAAGTTGTGCATGAGTGTGTGTGAGTGTGTGTGTGTGTGTGTGTGTGGGGGGGGGGGGGGGGGGGGGGGGGGGGTGGGGGGGGGGTCCTGTTGCTCATTCGTTGTAATTCTCCCATAATCCTTTACTCTGCAAAATGACACAGCTGCCAGACATATCCTCTGTGCTGGCGCCTCAAACCTCCACTCCTTTCCTCTCCCTCACACACACACACACACACACACACACACACACACACACACACACACACACACACACACACGTCCACTCTAAAACCACAACATATCTTCGAAGGTCCATCCCATTGTCCTGGTAGAGCGTCACAACTACTTAAGCACCTCGCGGCATTAATAAACTGCAGCTGCAGTGAATAACTGCCTTCATTCATCACTGTGACCACTTCATATGTCGACACAAACAGGAACGCCATCTTGCAATTATGAAGGAACAGACATCACTTTAATGTTTTGGGATGGAAGAGCACGATGAAACGGCAGGATGAAATGGCTTCGTGTTTGTGTGGACCGAGAACAGCGAGGACCAGCATCGAAACTTTGCTTCCCAATTTTCAACCTGTTCGTTGTAGCGATTCATCACCGCGGCTGGAAAACAGGAAAGTCACCATCTGAGTGAAGAATGAACTAATTAGAGGTGAGAATCAGGTGCATAGATAATTAATTCAATCTTTGCAGCATGTACACAGCACTGACTCCTGTTTGTGAGTGTTCCAATCACCATAAAATCAGGTGACACGTGAGGTCAAAGAAAGTTTGCAGACAAATGACACAAAACATGATCATCATGTACGCATGATAAGAAAAAAAAAAACAAGGGTTTGCATATGTGTGTCTATTTCAAAAGTACTGCAAACTTTGGAATATTTTCAAAAGACACATACAGGGGAATATCAAGACAACTCAAGTCATTTTCACTTAAACTGTGAACTGCTTTGTTAATCTCAAAGAAATTCTATTTCTCATGTAAAAGCAGCAATGTCTTGAGTTTCGCGACACCCCGTTATCTGTAGAACTCTCAGAAAGTTTTACAAATGTTCCCCACTGAGAATTCTGACCTCTCTCATTTCCCAGTTCCATGTGAGTCAGCTGGGTGGAGTTGCCTTTTTTCCCGGTAACACATACAACACAGCAGCCTGGCAGCATCATCAAGTCAGTTCTGGGAAAACCAATCTACATAAATTCAATTCAGAAGCATTCCTGCCGCTCTGCGTGAACCTCGTGTGATTCCCAGGAGAGCGGTTGGTCTCGTCAAAGGAAAATCTGCAAGGGTTAAAAACCGACTTACAGGTGTCTCCAGATAAAGCGCTAAGCTGTCGGCCAATATGTGAAGCGTTCGCGTGCTTAGCCGGCGTTTGCCTGATGCCCGCCGGTCCATCCATCCCTTAGCAACCCCGTAACCCCGGGCAACAGGGCCTCGGCGACGAACAGACAGAGCACGAGTCTGTGATTCTCTGCTTGTTTGTTCCCCAGAGGCGCATCATGCAAACCTCTCACATCTGGCACGCACGTGCAACACATTTCACAGACACGAGCACAAACACTACATGAAAGTCCAACGCAAATACATAAATCTCTGCAAACCACTGGCGCCAGCTCCAGGTCACCATTAGGGGGGTTCCACACATAATGAGGGTGGGGTTGGAGGGGCCTGTGTTTGCTCATGCGTGCCTGTGTGTACATAAGCGGACATGATTACTTTTCCATTTGCAGGGAAATCATATTAGAAAAAGAGTACCAGCAATGTATGAAGTTTCTATTTATCCAAAAAGTAATTGGCATTATTTGTTTTGAAGTATATGACAGCTGCGAGAGACAAAGACATACCAGAGGCCGGCGGTAATCTCATCACCGTATTTGTCTGTCCAGTCTGTACTCATGTTTTAATGACACTGTCCACATTCGATGTTTCACTAACTATATCTCTGGTAGCATGCTGCACCTGACTGAATCATCAGAAGAAAAATGAAAACACACAAACACCAGAGAAATTGAATTGCTCTTATTTATTTCATTTTTTTTCCAGAGTTCTATATAAAAATAGGAAGCAGATTGTGCATTTCTGGCCGCGCCGACTGAATACAGCTCTAATTTGTATTCAGCGCCGCTGTGATTTGCCTCGTTGCAAATCGGTGCTGATTGAATGCGTGCACGCTCGGCCGACAATGTCGGGTTAGCGAAGCACGAGCGGGGTAACTGTGCTGTACAAGACGAGCGCGCTGTGCGCGCTCCCGCCAGTGGATGCACAGAAACAAGAGGTAGGAAAGCCGAGAGAGACAAGCGGCGGCGCAAACATCAGAACAAATGAGATGTGAAGTTTCTAGAACAGTGTCTGCGTCGTCGGGAAAGCACACGCAGCTTGTGTCTATTGGCAAAACACAGAGCGCCTCCATCATCCGCGATCACAAAAATCACATTACTGTTGATTATCGGAGCAGTACGACTGATTACCGAGAAACACCGGAACAGGAATGTCTGTCGTGTGTGTGATAGTGCAGCTATTACGGCAATAGGAGTGCGTGTGTGTGTGAAACAGCCAATGCTGAGTCATTAGCGGTGTTGCTTTCAATGTAAGGCATGCTTAATGAGAGGGCACGGCCACGCTGTCTGAGTGATTAGTTACCATGAAGGCTGAGGGCCAGCGCTAATGTCTGTGTACATGTGCAGAAGGCCGGCGGGTTCCAGGTTGGTGCGTTTTTATGTTCGGAGAGGAAAGAAGGGGCGGGGTTAATTGAACAGCACCGACGCTGAACCACACATTCTTCATAATGTCAAATATATACAACGCTGATAACAAGAACCTCCCGCTTCTTTTCTGTTGGACAAAACAGCTTCATTTGCTCGGATGAAGCATCGGCTACCAAAGAAAAAAGCAACCATACGAGTTTTGTTATCTTATGAAATGCTGGGCGGCTGGGTTGGACCTAAAAATAACTTTTACGACATAGTTGAAAAAGAAACTAATCCTCCCGCTTCATTTGTTAGAGCCTGACTTTTTAATTTGTCGGTTAATGACCAGTTCATTGCCACCAGCCGCTCCTGCTTTCCTTCAAAGCTGCTGCATTTTATCGAGGAATTCCCCTCATCCCGCGTCTCTCCTGCTTCGGCGCTGCGGCCCACGCTTGATCAAAACCAACACAGGACGCTGAATAGCTATTTACTGTCAGAAATGACACAGGATTTCATATTTCCGCTGACAGCACAAACAATCTCCTCGGCGTTTGTTCAAATCAGAGCGGCAGAGCTGAAGCAGAAGACAATGGCGTCCAATTTATGCAGAAATGCCCACAAACAGCAACACAGTCACAGCAAGCGCCGATTAACAATCACTCTGATCAAACAGATCCCCGACGCTCCTCTAACCTTGTATAGTGCAGACGATCCGAAGAAATCATGAAACATGTCAATTCAAAGTCAAATTCAACTGGTCGCATTTTTTTCTCTCTCCACAAAATGACAAGTTACTCCCTCCTTGATTTGGAAATTCGGCCAGCAAGGACAGGCTTCGATTGGAAATTATGACAACAGAGTTCTGGGATTTTCTACGGTCTGTTATGTCTAGCAAATCGGCATGGAGTAGGTCTGATTACAACTTGGATTTCCTGCAGTCCGTCTGAGAGCTGCCACTGGCTCACGTCCGCGGCTTCATCCTCCACTTTCTCAAAGCCTGCGGATCCACAAACACATTTCTGAATGAGTCACACTCAAAATAAAGAATAAAGCACAGGCTTTTCTATGTCTCAGCTCTTGTGTTCGCTTGGGGATCCTTTGTGTTTGAAATCCGGCGCTTTCCGTGTCTGCAAGTTCACTGTGAAGAAAGTGCAGCATCTCCCAAAGAGAGAATTTCAGAAATGATCAGTCGACCCGTCGCTTCATCTCAAACGCTGTCAGGTTGAAGGAAAACCATGGAAAAGCACTTTTATTGTCAGGATTCACCTTTTTTTTTTTTTCCTCATCTCCCCTCCTATTTCCTTTCTTTTTCCTCTTGGCGGCTCTTTCATCTTCACTCCTTCCTTTAAATGCCCGGTTTTCTTTAACTTTCCTGCTCTCCTCACTGCTTTGGTGTCGGAGGAGTGCTGAGGGGCGACTGGCTTCGGTCTGAAAGCCTCCTTCATGTGGCTGTTCGGCGCGGCTCAGCGGAGCACCCCGCTGCGGCGGGTCTCTTCATTTTTCAAGCCTACGTCTCTCTGTCTTTCACGTCAGTCCAGTCCTCCATCTCCATCAGCGGCTCACAGAACGCTTCCGCTACCGAAAGCTGAAAGGTAAACCGCTTTCATCTGACCCCCCCCCCCCCCCCCCCCCCCACCCCACCCCGTGTTTCTTTCTCTCATCAACCCCCCCTCCACACACACACACACTCCCAGCTTCAGTTTCTTCAAAGCAACCTGGGCATTTAAGCTTTGCAGGCGTTTCTCAAACGCAGCATTCCCCGAGCAAAGCAGGTACGTTTCACAAAGAGATTATGTAAGTACAAGATAAGCATTTTCACAAAGTTGAGAGACGATGTAGAAGGATCACTGGCGGCGGACAGTAAGCCCTCTCATTTCTTCTAAAATTTGAACAGGGGCCGATTCAACCAGCTGATTAAAGCCATCAGAAAACGATCGGTAAATGGCCAAAAATTCCATCCAGCACAGTTTGAAAAAATGCACCGTGTGCTATTTATTTCAACTGTTTGTCGTATTTTCACAAGAAATAAATGTTTGAAGAGGCTGTGCTGTAGTTTGCTGTTGCAGTCCAGAAAAAGCTACTAAAGCATGAGCTTTTATTCTGCTGGGTGCACAAAGTGCAATTATTTTAATAATACAAATAATATGAACTTATTGGTGATCTGTATCAGCCATGAGAAGCAGTTAATCATTGTTTGTCACATTGGTTAAAATGTTCATTCATGCATTCATGAAGAAAATCATTTGTAATTTTCCACAAATCAGATAAAACCAATGTAGGAACACCCTAGATATGTGAATATCCACGTGACATTAAAAACATCTTAACAGTTGAATACAGGACTCCATATATCCATCTTTCTCATGATTTTTTTTAATGTGTTTTTACTTCATTTATCACTCATTTTGTTGTTCGAAGAGCCTTAAGATCACCATGTCTGGTAACAGGATAGGAGGCACACAGGCAGGTTATAGAATCTTTCAAGGCCCTATCATCATATCCTCCAACCACAGATACTTTCAATGTCCAAGCACTTCAGGGAGGATTAAAAACAAAATGTTTAACATGATCAGTCGCATACGCCCTCACACACGGACACACAGATGCTGACAGCTGGAATGCGAAGCGCTCAAAAACACTCCAGCACACACGCAGGGCGACATGCCGAACTGACTTCCCGTAGACTCCGAAGACGCTGTGATACAGTTTAATGAGTTTAGCTCCACGGAGCTGTTTCTCTCCCATGTGAAAATGTTGACGCGGCGAACGCGTCCAAACTTTTCATGAGGGAATCTAAGAACAACATCAGGGACCAACTGTCCAGGAACTGAGGGGCCCCTCAGTTCACTTCAACAATCGGCCCTTTGTTCCTCCACTTGGCTCAAACATCTTTTCTCCAATTCTATTTACTCATTCAGTCAAGGCTAATTCTCTGTCCGTGTCACCCTCGCACTCTCTGCATCTTTCACTTTTCTCTCTCGCTCTTCCTTCCTTGACGTTTTTTTTTTTTGTCGCCGCCATTGTTTCCTCCTGGAGAGCGGGAGCGTATTTACCAGCAGGCAGCGGAGGCAAACAAGCCTCCCATTCAAAGAGCTGAGCCCTGACGGAGAGCGGAGGAAGGACGAGGATGGAGTGGGGAGAAAACAGAGGAAGGCTGAGAGTAAATTCCCTGGATGACTTGCAGATATCAACGAGCAGAAAAACCTCTTCGCAGGAAAAAAAGGACTGAAAACAGCCTGAATTGTCTGTAATTCCAACTCGAGCTCTCCTAAAATTCTCATGCCGACAACTGATGCATTCAGACTGAAACACACAAACACCATTTGTCTGACTGATGTGTTTGTGTGTGTGTGTGTGCCCACACACAAACACACGCGCGCGCTCTCTGGCGACATAATGCCCTAAACTCCATTAACAATATCCCCGCTATAAACAGTCATTTGCAAACAGGCTGAAGCCTCTATCTGCTGAGTAAAATGGATCAAATCAGCAGGTCATTTCCTCGGAACCAGCCAGATAATAACATAAATCAATTAAACACTGCCGCGCCGAGACAGAAATCAGAAGCAATCGCTTCCTTCATTGCTAATATTAGAGCAAGGGCCATGTCACAAACACAGTAATCAGATGAAAGTTAATTTATCTGGCACTGGCTCGTCGGTTGTTGGCAAGACTCGCTGAGGGGAAAGTTCAATAAAACGACAAGATGTTCCCTGTGATCAATCTGTCATTTCAGTGTGGTCAGAAGAGCCGCGTGCGTTTCGTGCGGCGTGGATGGAAGCGACAGCCCCGCCAACAACCGGAGAGGACGAAACATTACACAAGAGTGACCTCAACAGCTGGATCTGCAGCGGCGTCTCTCTAACCTCTGGCTCAGCTACACAGAGGAAAAAAGGGAGGCCTCACGCTGTCACAATAAACTATGTTCCCAATCACGACTGCTGCACGCCGCAGCCCTCGAGTTTCTGGTCACGTAGTGAGATTTCAAAGTGCATGAACGTCAGAGCGGTTCAACGGCAGCAGCTGTACAAATCACACACAGTCCGCGCTTCTGATTTATGACCCCGAAACAGGCGTCTGAAACAGATTTCCAACTAAATCAAATCGCTCTCGTCACATCGGCGATGATGGCTACAGTTAAATCTCATCGTCTGACTCTGTGTTTTCACAGCGCTGACCCCAGAGGGAACAGAAAGTAGCTTATTAGCTGTTAGCTTCTATAAACAGCCCCACAGAAGAGCGATGGCTGGCAGACAGACGCCGGACATGACCGGACTGCGCAAGCAGGCTGCACCTGCTCAAGTTCTTTCTTTTTTTCTTTTCTAGTTCGTCTTTATTGAAACATTCGTCGCTGACGAGTCACATGGGGCTCTGAGCAGATATGTGATTTGTTTTCTTTGAGATTTCATAAGGAGTTGCTTACTACAACGGGACGTGTTAATATGAAACAACTTCATAACTTATCAGCAGTACAGGACAATAATATACAACTTTTATGCAGACGTGTGCATATAATGAAGGTAAAACTGCTAAAACTTGAATGGATTATCTATTTTCAGCTGACCGTTGCCTTCAAAATTGAAATATATGTTATAGAATCTGTGATTTTTTTTTTTTATTTTGAATCATTTGAATAAATAAGTTTCATCTTTTTTCAAGTTAGAGGATGAAAGAACTTCAGAAGATAGGATTATTCCTGCTTCCGACACACTTTACCTGAAAATAAATCGAGTGATTTGACTTTTAAGTCATTTTACTGAACAGACATTATTGTCTTCTGATATTTTAATGGCTGCAGTCTGATGGTGACTTGTTCATTTAAGATGGATAATGTTGACAATGCTTTGCACCTTTTAATATCCTCGTTCAATCATAAAAGCTTTAATTAGGTGCCAGTTGTATTACTTTGAGTTTTTTTTTTTTTGTTTTTTTTTGTCAAAGCACATTGCAAATTTTCTTGTAAAGAGAGAAAACACAGCATATCCCTACACTAATGAGTCCAAACATCTGGAACAAAACAGTCTGAAGGAGCTAACCATGAAACATCAGCCTGGTAAGTGTGCGTGTTTTCAGAGTCCAGGCGCAGCAGAGCACGTACCCACACCTTGTTTGTCCACGGCTTATATTAATATGCTGGTACCCGACGAGATAACAAGGGCATTTCCTATTATGAGCCTGCTTGGGAAAAGGGAAGAGGGAGGTACGCTTTAATTGTAACCGGGACAGATCTCCTTTGTGTGTGTGTGTGTGCGTCTGTCTGTTCCTGCTCAAGACTGATACCAGTGGTAAAAATGCAGGTTTTCAGGCAACGAAGGAAAACTGGCATGGGGGAGACTAATGGCATCTACGGAAAGAGGAATGGGGAGCAGCCATGACGAAAGAAAATGTGAAGTCACGGCGAGGAGGAGGACTGGAGTGCAAGAGAAGGTGAAGAGAGAGGAAAAGAAATAAGGCGGACTGTGGAATAAACTGCAACAGGGATAAATAAAGAGGAGGAGAGAAGGTGTAAAACGGAGCGAACTAGCCCGAGGTCCCTGGTGATGGATGAAAGCCAATCCACTGGGCCGGCCATTTGTCATCTCACTGCAAAAAAACAAAAATAACCCACATACTACCATCCTGTGGTGCGGAAAACCTCAAAACACTGTCACCTGAATGTGTGTGTGTTGCTGCTCTGTCAGTATTTGCATAAAATGGCATAATCTTATACACAAGGACACAATCACACACACAACCATTGAAGCTACATTTCCAAAAGATCGTTGCTCTGTCCCGTCCATCAAAGAGCAAACACACAGACAAACATATTCACACACGCATCAAATTTAGAATCACCAACTAAACTGGCCAACATCAGATGTTTTAAGGGTATTAAGCCAAGTTTGACTCAATATTTGTGATTATTTGTCCTGACTTGAGTTATTAATAGACAAAATAATCAATGATTGTTTTAAATGTGACATTACAAGCTACTTTAGTTAAATTTCTGACATTAATTATACCAGATCAGGTCCACACAGCTCAGCCAAGAACAAAAACGACATAAATAGCCATGTATCGTCAACATGGGTGTTTCACGTTGTGGACAAAGGGACAATCAAAGAGCAAGACCACACAGACGTAAGATATCTCATCTGTCCGGCTGCACACTCCCAAGATTTAACAGTCTGATGGCCGCAGGAACAAAGGACTTAACGAGACTGTTTATCTTCATTGGTGGTGCTGAAAAAAACCTGCCTGTCCCTCTGGGAACATAAGTCTCCTCGCTGGACTCCAATTATCTCGGGGCAGAGCTTCACAGCGGCTTGGAGGATGTGCATGCAAATGTACAATTTACGGCCTTCAGTTGTTCTACTTGCGGTAAAAGATAAGACCACCGACACAGGATGATATCAGGTTGTATTTCAGCACTTTTCACTTAAGAAGCCATTCATTATACGAGCGTTTCTCACACAAATTTTGACAGGTCAAGATTCAATTTTGTGCACTGGCCTTCAGATTTTACACTCCCTCTTCCAAAAACAAACCATCCTGCTGCCTACCGGCTACAGTTTTTGAGCACAGCGCCGAGAGAAACCTCACACCGCACACTGCACTCGTCTTTATAATGCAGCCTGTGGCGTAAACACAAGATAACCTTGCCAGCGATGGCAGAGCGCCGCTTTGTTGTATCGTGCTTTTTCCTCACACTTCTCAAACGATCGAATAAATTATCAGGTGGTCTCATTGTAGCCCGCCGGACAACAGAAACACCGTCCAGACAGAGACAAGGACAAAAACATGCTTCCACATGCAGAACAGCGCACAATTAGGTCCAACAGACACGAAGTAGCAAACCATTTCACAAAAACTGAGACTAAAAAAAAACAAAAAACGCCTGTACTGAATATAGATAAGATTGTGAGGCTGTGTGTAAAGTGTGTGTGTGCAGCTTACCTGCAGTGCTTTAGCAGGGAGAGTGTAAAATGAGGATCCTTTCCCCTGGGGCGAGATCATACTGTCCCAGTCCTGCAGTGTGTGTGTGTGTGTGTGTGTGTGTGTGTGTGTGTGTGTGTGTGTGTGTGTGTGTGTGTGTGTGTGTGTGTGTGTGCTGCATCAGCAGCACTTTACACCAAGTAGAACTTCCAGCCTGTACACACACTGTTCACCCATTCATGCCTCCACCATCTCACCTCAGCTCTCCACACATTCACAGCAACCTCGAAAATTTTGTAGGCGCCTACACACACACACACAGACACACACACAGACACACACACAGACACACACACACACACACACACACAGACACACACAGACACACACAGACACACACAGACACACACAGACACACACACACACACACACACACACACACACACACACACACACACACACACACACACACACACACACACACACACACACACACACACACACACACACACACACACGGCGTTTTCCAGCCTCAGAAAATGTGTTACAAGTGGCATTTGCGGTGTTAATCAAAAACAGAACCACACTTCCCACAAACCCTGCTGCGCCTGTGACTGAGAGACGTGACCCCTCCCAGGCCTTGGCAACGCTCCATCTGAGAAACAACAAAGACAGCAGGTAGCTGCCCTCCAAAGGAATGAATAAACGCGCCAACAATAGGAAGCAACAACAATCTGATTATCAGTTGTGCTGCATCATCAGCCCGGGCCTGGACGCCAATCGGTCCACAAAGCTGACTGCACAGAGCGTGAAATCAATGAGGACAGCAGGGTTACAACGTTTATTCAGCTTAACCAAATCACTGAGCTCACATTCACCACTGTCATTCTGTAATAGGTATTTCAAAGTAAAACACTTTCACTTAAGACATTAACTGGTCGTCAAGTGAGACCTGAGCTCTCTGTGGAAACGCAGATTTACAAATGTCCACAAAGTTTCCATTCACCCCTGCTGTGAATCACAGCTTGCAGAGATCCTCCACCTGGCATTAATATGGATTTTGGTTGATCAGATCACAAGCAGTGAGCCCTAAAGACACCAAAGCGCCTTCATTCAAACCATTTCTTGGAGTGGTCTGAGACACATCTGATCACGTAGGCTCTGAAGTGACTCATGCGTCGTGAATGCCTCCCGGGACGGTGGCGACGCAGGAAAATATGTCGTCTGTAAAACGTAAACACCTCCAGTGAGCGCCACTCTTCGGGATAAAGGAATGCACTTGTCTGAGTCATACGGTCTTTCCAAGTTCCCGAAGAAACTATGGAAAAGAACATGGACGTCCATGCCTGGAGGTCTGGAGAGCCGTCTGGGCAGATGAGTCTGTCTAAACACAAGCTGGACGGCTCATAACTGCACGTTTGGCCATTTTAGCAGAAGTGATCTAAAGGTAGCAATAATATCGATCCGTCTCTCCGCATTTCCTCACTGTCTTCTGTCTGATGTGAGGTGGATTTGACTCCACCTTCCTCCAACTTGAGTCTGGCTGAATCAGACTTTGTGGATGGATTCATGCAACTAAGGAAAAATTGGTAAAAAAAAAAAAAAAAAAAGCAGTCTGACAACTCAAAACTCTGATGGCTGCATTGATTTATCAAGACTGCCACAGAGCTAAGATTTATTAGGAAACCTGCTTCGTACCGATTACAGATCGGGGACGTCTCGTCTGTGCTGGCATTATGTTCGCATTTTGCTAAAGGCATACGCTGCACTTTCACAATAAACACAATCTGACCGAGTCACTGTGTTGAGAGCTCAGGATAAGGCTCAGCTTCTTCACCCTGCACAGGACTGTATTACAGTGTATCAGCCACAAAGTCGTTTCCCTCTCCCCAGCCTCCCCTCCGAGCGCGCTCCCACAACGGGCGGTGAATATATAACAACTTATGTTACAGGCAATTCTGGGGAAGAGGGGCTCTGATTTCCCTTCAGAGCTTTCTCTTAGGCAACCTCGATTAATTGCATCCACACTGTCTGCTGGCTCCCTCTCATCCAGCCCTCCGTCTCTGCAGCAGAGAGGTGGCTTTGCCGCGCTGCAGCAGAGACTCGCCGCACGACACGAACGCAGAGACACGCAGCGGCCGAACACAAGGTGAAGCGGCCCCTGTTATCCTGGAGAAAATTGCTCGGGGAGCTTCCGGCTGATAACATTGTGTTTTTCCATGTACTGTTTTCATAAAGGAGGTAAATATTGTGCGCCGGCAGAAACCGCTGCATATTCAAGGATATTTGAAGAGGAATATATTTAAATTCTGCGCGTGGAGATAAACTCTGAAAGGGTTTATATCTGTGTGTGTGTGTGAGTGCCGTCGGCTTCCGCGTGCGCGTTTCAATCACTGCACTGAAGGATGGAGAACTAAGTCTGTTTACACAGGCAGATTATGGGGACATGACTTTCTTATGAACACAGAAAATACGGAGCTGCATTGTAAATCATTACATGTGGAAGTGAAGTGGTTCTGAGGTCAGGGAAAGGTCAGGCTTCGGGCTAACGTTACAAACGTCGGGGTGAGGTCGGTGCATTACAGCCCTGTTCCTCGGGGACCCCTGCCCTGGATTGTGGCATTTGAAGTTTAATTAAACGAATCCCTTATGCGACCGTTCAGTCAGTGTCGTTTGATAAGGAGAAGAACTCGACTCCTTTATACAGGTCTTAATAAACTCAACTACTGTAAAACATCGTAGTTATGATGAGATTAGAACACATGACATCTAAAACAGTTTTATTATGTTTATGATCACCAAAGAGATTAAATTTCAGGAGTGAACACTTCATTTTTACAATTAAATGTTCACTTCACTTGCAGCTGTTGTCAGATGTGACAATATTTCCGATTTTTGACAAAAATCTGTGGCTGAAAAATAAGATTTTTGGAGAGCACCAATCAGAAAAGGCTTACATGCTTGCATTGGGGCGAGTGAAGCAATGTTCGGTTTTAACTCTAAAGCCTGAGATCAGTGAAGGATGTGATGTCTGATCAGGTTCAGTCCATCATTTCTAAACCCCCCCCCGACCCGCCGCACACCGCATGACAAACAAAAGCTTGGACGTATCCGAGTCCGAGATGAATTTCTGAGTGTGGCGGCGGAATCTGGACAAGTTACAGTTTGTCCCATAAAGCCATAGAAACACAACTCAGAGTGTTTGTGTGTGTTTGGCTGAGCGCAATCAGGGAGAATTCCAACATTGGTACGTCAAGACAAACAAGTCCGACAATCAACACACACATACACACACGAAGGCACACACCTGGGATATTACATTCCTTGGCTTGACATACTTTCATAATAGACTCAGTAGTTTGTTTTCTAAAAGGTGGTGTCACTTACGATCAGAAGTTAAGGACATTCACTTCAATACACACGTAATAAGCTCTACAGATTTCTGCTTGAAGTCATGTCAAATATTTGTTTTCCCAGGAACCAGGTGAGTTAGGTGAGAGAAGATCCGTACTCAATAACTTTCCAACGTCTCTCCCATATTCACGTCAGGGTAGAATTATTCACCCGGTCGTTGATTAACATAAGATCGGTGGTTTCCCCGCTTTGAATGAGCTGAGGCGAGAACTTCCTGATCCCAGGTGATAAAAGCAGGAGAAAAATGAACATCTGTCAGCTGGCCTTTTGTCGTCGCGCGGCAGGAATTTACATTTCTGAGCCGAACACAGCGGCGAACCTGTTGAAGATTGGTAAACTCTTTCAAGTGCGCCCTTTGAAGACTGTGTGCCGGGGTCGCTACTCGAGAAGAGGCACTTCGTGGCTGCTAATAACAACCGCAAATGGGATCTGAAGACGCACACAGTGCCATTTACGTTGTGAGGAACAAATGAAAAATCAATTCCGCAGGGGTCAATAGCGCTGCGGAGACGGGGAGGAGCGCCAGTGATAACCCCACCATGCTCTGGAGATCAATATCCTCTTTTTATTATTAGTCTCTCTCTCTCATCTTTTATCCTGCTCATTCGTCATGGCCGCCGTGTCACGGCTCTCTCTCTTGCTCGGCTCTTCCTGCCGTCACTGATCGAGTCTCGTTCTGTCTCGTCTCTCACACTGAAACTTCTCATCTTTACAAGCAGAGCAGCGCTGAACTTTTCCAGCAAACCTTCTCCGCTTCTCCGCCATCAGTCCTCTTCATTCCTGCCCACGGATATGGAAGATGAGGGTCGGCGTCACCATTTAAAGGCCATCCATCAATCTTTGATAGCACTGGATCAGAAGCCTCTCCCTGAAAGGCTTCTGATCCAGCTAACATTTTTTTTGACAAATGTGAATTTATTCACATAAGAGCCTGTAATGTTTTAGGAATAACACAAAGTTGTCTAATATGCAACGTGAAGACGTCCTCACATTACACCAGTACCGAGAAATGCGTTCATATCTCCAAAAAAAAAAAAAGACATAATTATGAAAGAAAAACCCGACATGCATCCGCTTCTCTGTTGAGTTCATTTCCTGAGGGCAACGGCGTAGATGACGCGCCGGATAACGTTGTTATTCTTCTGCATTGTGGCAGCTTTTAGTATCATCACCTCAGAGTCAGGAGAGATTAACGTCATGGAGTCAACCTGACAGACCCAAGTGTGAAAAAAATCCATGTCTCCAACTTGCTAAAATCTCTGCGAGGGTCTCCGCTCTCTCACTGCACCGCTGCTCGGAGGAATCTCGGGGATTAAACACTAAGTTTCCTGCAAAGGCAGTAATAAAAAAGAAACTGTCAGATCAGCCCACGGAGCTCTGCATGGGTGTGGACACAGCAGGGTGTTTTCTTTATGAAAAGCGCTTCTATAAGCTGAGACACATCCTTCGACCACAGCGAGTTGCTGAATGACTCTACAAGGTTATTTTATGTGTTTCCTCTTTCTTGAAGAAAACCCACAAAGGCGGTGAAAAAGCCATGTCTTCCTGGACTTCAAAAGACTCGCTGGAACGAACTCTGCCATGTTTTGCGGCTGCGTGACACCAAAAAAAAAAAAAAAAAGAAAGAAAGAAAGAAATTTGCATCCATCTGATATTTCTCCTCACTGAAATCCCCTCCTGACTGATATAACAGGAAGTACATTTTAAAGCAAACACAATCTCATTTAGCTTCAACATTTCGCTCTGTTCCAGATCAATGACAGAGCAAATGCTCCTCGCAGCCACATAATAGCGCTTTCCATTTTTATAACAGAAACCTCGTCAGTCTAGACCAAATGTGACATTTAACAAACACTCTCCAGCACTCAACGTTTCCTCCGGGCCCGGTCCTCGCTCTTTATCCCCTCAGGTGTGTGTGTGCGCGTGTGTGTGTTCCAGACAGACACGGGGATCAAACAGGGCATGCAGGGTAATTGTAAAATCTGGGGTGTGCAGCCAAAGACGCCGCTGTTTGCCTACCAATGACAGGAATGGCGCTCCCGCTTGTTAAAGCCTAAGTGACTGTGAAATGTGTGTGTTCAGTTAAACGACATCTTGACAGCCGGTGATGAAGCTGGAGCCGTGTAGCGGTCGTACACACACACACACATACACACACACCGCCTTCCATGATCCCTCCGGCTGCAGGACCTTCGGGCTCGGTGCAGGAACTTCTCCATCAGACCAGACACAATGAGAGCAGAGCAGCTGTTCGGCCGGGATACGCAAAGCTTTGGGTCACTTCTGCGAAGACGTTTTATCCACAAATCAAAAGAAAACTTTGCACATGTGGATTCCCGCAAATGTTTTAAGATATTTTAGAAACTTCGGGAATTTTGTTTCAACGGATGGGTGGTTGGATTTTTCCCAACATCTCCTGCAGTTTTCTAACACGGGGAATCAAACACTGAGGAGCGAGTAGCTCCATCTGTCCTGGTGCAGTTGGGTAAAATCTTTCGTGATCACTTCAGGCTCTTTCCGTCCTCACTCGTCTCCCGACAGCTGCATGCTCCCTGCCTCATCTCCTTCCAGATTCCAGCATTAGGAGCAAGCTATGAATACTCTGGAGTTAAAATTGTCACAAACCATTTGCCACGCTGTTGTTCTTTTACACTCAGTCACGAGCAGAGTGATGGAGGTTTGGTCTCACACATAGAATATCATAATGTGTTCAAACAGGAATTAAAAAAACCGCATCATTCAAATCTGTCTTATTCCCTGTCGGCTTATACACTGAAAGGCATTCATTGTCACTGTCAATATTCAAAAAAAAGAGTTAATTTTAGACGCGTTAACTGATCCGTGTGTCAAAAGCTCTTCTGTGAGCAGTTCAGTCACGTCCTTATCAGAAAGATGTGGTCAAGAAAAAAAAAAACAAACAATTCATTAATGTTTAGCGTGCAACACGAGGAAGTGCAGCGAATGCAAAAAAGGAAGCTTAAACAAAGAGTAAACTGTGTTTGCTGTCAACTTCTGTGAGAGCCAGACTGCTGCTGTGTGAATGGTCTGCCAACATATTCAACAACTGAACGCATCGACACAGTCTGAAGCAGAGGAGACGAGGGGGGGGGGGGGGGTCTGGTGGTGGCGTTTGGCTCTTATTTGTTGAATGCGTGTGTGTGTATATATGTGTGTGTGAGGAACGAGAGGGTAGAAAGAGAGCGCTCCGGGAGAGCTGACAGAGTGTGAAAAGCGAGTGTTTACTCATTTGGCAGGTGAGGAAAAGGGGGGGGGGGGAATTGTGATTCACTATCACAGAGAGGGAAGGCTGCAGAGTGCGAGCCTCTGCTTCATCTGCATGGTGCGCTGTGTGTTCCCCGTGCACGCATGCATGAAAGTGTGAAGCAATGAGGAGGAGGAGGAGGAGGAGGCAGAGGAGGAGGCGGAGGAGGAGGAGAGGGCATCCTGGTCTGGCAGCATCCACATGCATGAACATCCATTCAGGGTCATGGCTTTATGTGCACACTGCTTGCTGGGGGGTTGGGGGGTAAAGTGCACCGCAGGAACAAACACAGATATATCTACAACTTATTAGAATGAGATGCAAAACAGGGTGAGGCACTCTGCACAAAAATGTATGCATTAAATGAAGTTTACATGTACACCCTCTAAATATGATACCCTGTCAGCATGTAGAGCATGCATGAATCATGTTAGTGTTTCATTAAGACGTGTGCGATGGTGATGTGGATTTTTGCTGTACGTTGCGAGGAATGCACCATAGTGAGTTTTTTTTTCTTTGCTGCAACTGAACGCAGCTGCAGATTTTTTTCGATTGTGCAATCTTAAGCCAAATAAAACCAAATGGGGAAGAAGATCATCCTCATCAGCAGCAGTAGCAGCAGCGGCACAGCTTCACGTGAGCAGGAGGAGATGTGCAGTGGAGGGCAACAAGTCCCTGCCTCAGCTCGGCTGTCACCGCTGGTTTGGCTTCAGAGCGATCAGCGAGCCTGCCGCAGTCACAACTCCGGGACTCGCTGTCTTGCCTGCACGACAACTTTCCCCCAATTCCACCCGCTCTCTAGACACACACGCGCGCGCGCACACACACACACACTCTCGCGCCGCCGCTGCACTGACCGACAACAATAAACAACAACAACAACAAGGTAACTTCCACGGGGAGATGAGAAGCGGGGCACTTACCAGGAAAGAGCGCAGCGTTCACGGGGGGCTGGACTGGGGGGGAAAGTGCCGGGCTCTGCCGGCGGCTCACATGGGGGTAACGTGCGGCGGAGCGGCGGTGCTCGTGGAGGAGGGGGACACGCGGGGCGGAACGACGCGTTGTTCTCTCCGCGGAAGCCGCACGCATTTCAGGACACCCGCACGAGAGACCCGGAGCTCCTCTCACTTCAGCCCCGCTCCTCTCTGAGCCGAGCTCCACCGCCAGGACGCTGCCAGCAGGGGGAGGAGAGGGGGGAGGGCGGAGAGACAGCCAACAGCGGCACGGCCGCAAAGCTTTCTGGGAAATGTAGTGTTGATTAGAACAGCAGACCTGTGGCTCCCTAAAACTGTCAGGGATTGGAATGCGTTTAATATTTCACTTTTATATCACATTAAACCTGAGCTCGGATTCGATACGTCTCACATTTACTTGTACAAAATGAAACATCCTGATTCTTGAGGTCTTCAGCTGGCTCGGATGTCTAAAACATCCAAAAGGGCTTAAACAACTGGAAAAAGTAGCCTAAAATAGTTCAATTGCTACTATTAGCACTACTAAAACAACAACAACTACTTATATGACTACAACTAATAATAATTATAATAATGATAATAATGATGATAATCAACACAACAAAAATCAAGTCATTAAAAAAGATTAACAAGAAAAATCTAAGTATTGTACTGAAAACTGTGAAAACTCCACACTTGAAAAGTTCCCTTTTGAAAAGGTCACATTCGTTTTGTGGCTCCAGGCAAATATTATTTGGCTGAAAGTAGCTAAAGCAGCTCTTCTGGTCACAGAGTTAGCAAAACGCTGCTCTCTGCCATTTGTATCTTTGTTTTTTAACGGCTTGAATTAAAGTCACTTGCGTGTTGTATGATGTGCTGATAAGACATTTTTCTACTTCTAAATCCTTTAACAGAAGGAAGAAAATCACAGGTTTGGGTGAGGGAGTGCAGATTCTTCTTTTTTAAATGCTATTTTTCTTCCAAATGAATGTTGCTTCTCTAAATTGTTAGGGCACATTAAACATGAGAGTAATTTTTTAGACTTGAAGAAAAGTTTACACACACAGTATAAGTAGGGTGCAGGTGCATTACGTATACTTAGTGTCACATCTGTCTATGAGCTTTAATACTGATGATTTTTTTTCGGGAGGGAAAAATGTTGGCAGTTGGCAGAGACGCCTGTTTGCAGCTTTGAGCAGAACAGGCTGCTACAAGAATGTCAACGGAAAGTGTGTTCCTGATTTATGAGCTCCATGATTTATGAAACCCATGCTGATTTATTGATTGACAGATAAGGAAGAAACACACGAAGCACTGTTGTTTCAATTTGCAATAATGTGTTTTTGTGTCAAGAATACTTCTGGCAACACCATTATGACTCCTCTGACTTCCTGAGCCGCAGCTTTGAAAGTGAGTGCAGTGAATACCAGCGTGCCACATCCGTGCATATGCTGTGTGTGTAGTCTCCAGGGGAAACACCTTCTCTCCAGAAGTGAATTTACTGGTATCACCTTCTCTAAAACCCCCCCTTTTGGGCGTTCACTCACACATTGTTACAATCTTTCCCAATTCATTCTTTCAAGTGCAGCTGTTCCATATTTAACAGACTGATAGTATCACAGCTTCCACAATCTATGTTCATACCTAACATGGAGCTCGCTGAGGTGTAAAAAAACTGTGAATAACAATGCACAACACACCGAGTCATGTTATCACACAATGAAGCGGGAGCATAAGCAGCAGTAATACTGGTAGTGAGTGAAAACTCCCCGAAGTCCCACAGAGAGCAGAGAAAGAGCCCCTCTATAGTTTTAAATAGGACATGTGTCCTAAACACCGCTGTTTCCTCGTCGGACCATTTCATAACTTATTATTGTGCTCAGGCAGAGACCTTGATAGAGTAAATCCTGCACCAAGACAATGCCTTTCTTTTTTCTTTGAGGTCAACGGGCCCCTTGAGGATTTATTGTTTTTGAGTGCCGTCTCCCCCCCACTTTCTTATTGGTGTACTTACAGTACAGTTCCACATACTACTTATCAAATGTGTGTGTGTGCGCGCACACAGTGCATAAGGGGTGTGTAGAGGAAATGCTTCTGGCTCACAGTAGCCATGTGTCTAAATTTAGAGGCCCCGAGCCTCCCCACTGTCCAACTGTCACCGGCTGGGTTGGACTGTGAGACGTTCAGGAAAGAGACTTGAGGCGTGTTGAAGTTTGGATAAATTGCACGAGCTGGAGAGTCACTGATCTGAGAACTTGTTTTTCACACGACCTGAATAACAGCGCGCCTATAAATACCCTCGGCTATAGCGAACGCAGGGTCAAGGAAGTGCAAACGCCAGGGTTAATCTTGGTGCAGAGAGGGTAGATAAGGTGATTGGGAAGTGGTTTTTTTTTCTCTCTCTCTTGCTCTTCAGTCTCATTTTGAAACAAGAAAAATGTCTGATTAAATAAAGATGATGATCAAATTACTGAGAAGGGCTCACGTCAAAAAGTGTCAGACACACTCCCACATTGTTACATACGTGTTCACTCAAGTTCTCATTCAGGCAAAGATCTTAAACGTCTTCCCATCTCTTGTCTTCTCCGTCTATTTGATTATGAGACCTGTCTGTTTGATTGTCTATTTGCAGAGGAGCACCTACTTTATTGACTCAGTTCCTAACAGACCCACCAGCCGCATCGCTCGCCCTGTAACATACTTCTTCTCCGTGACACAGTGATGATTACAGGAAGGTGTCACTGCTGGTTTGCTTGAGTTTTTCTTTAAACATCTTTGTCATGTTTACCTTGCTTTAGCAGCAGTGTATTTGCTGATCATCTCATTTTTAGCAGCAGTTTTCATTGGATCATGAAGTGTTAATCTATATAAACCTCCTAAATTGATTGGCCTGCAGCTTTTTTGTTTGTTTCTTTCCACATCTAAATGAAAATGAACAATAGCTTCCTTATATCTGCAGTTATGAAATATATTGGAAATAAAAACAACAAATAGCCCATTAATTAATAATGCCGGACTTTTGCTCTTGTCTGAAATGCGATAATGTTTTTATTCAAGGAGCACTGCATGCAGTACTTTAGGTATCATCAGTTGATACAGTTTGCATTTCTTGTCAACGTCGTTCTATAATTCTTTACAGTAGACACTGGAATCACTAATGGTGGTTTTATTAACTGTATGTCTGTACTCTGTATTGATATAGAAAAAGCTACTTCTTCTTTTGTTTGTGGTAAATGCAAGATTGCTACAAGATGACAACGATCTACAAAAACATGAGAAATTTGTGTTGGGTCAGTTATTTCTGTGATAACCAGCATAAGAAGTAATCTAGCAAAACACCTAATACAACTGAATGGGATTAGTTAACGGTTGTCCTGAAATTCTACAAATGGACCTTTTAGAAACACTTAATACAGAGGTAGAGTAAAATAATGACATTGGAATTCATTCTATTTTAAATGTATTTATTTTTATTTCCCAGGTTTTTACATTAAATTAAACCCTTCATTTATTAAAACCCTCTTTAGTCTTTAGGAAACGTGAGTTGTTTATCCTCTGGCGCCCTCTAGTGGTCTCAGGAAGGGCTGTCACTCTCTGGAGGTCAGAGGTCACCGCGGCGGAGAAACATGGCGGCCTCCAGGAAAGCGTCCGTGGTGCTGAAGGCGGTGAAGAAAATCACGGTGCAGTTCTGTCCTTTCGAGTCCAATGTCCGCTCCACACGGTGAGAATTAAGGTTTTAATGTTGTTTTTATCTCCGGTCGCCGTTTGAACAGACTGCAGTAAGGCTAAACGCTACATTTTGGGCTTTATTGTATCTTCAATGACAGCTAGTGTTTACCTCACCCAATCGGTAGATCACCCACCACCCAAAAGAAAGTATGAACATTAAAGTGAACTAACTATGCCGACGTCTGTATTGTTTGGAAAGCGTCTATCAGAAGTGATATAAGGTGTAGTGTGGGGGATTTCGATTAATAGCGCAAACAGAATTTAACTGAAATGTGTCAAACGAATTTTAGCTCTTCGTTCAGGGGCCCTGTTTGATCTTCATGGCGTTATAACAGTATAAATAATAAAATCTGATTACATTCAGAAAAACTTCCCTCTAATGTAGTTTTTCAAAGCCTGTCATGATAAACCCGAATTCCTCACACTGAGTCTGCTCAGTGTCGTGTTTGTTGAAGTCTGCCTCTTTTCAGGCACAGTCATTTCTACAGCTTTCAGTGTGTTTTCACAGTGTGGAACACAGCTTATGTATTTTTTATAATTAAAATGATTCTGCAGGCTTGGTTCACTCCTAAAATTAGGATCTTTTTGTTGTAATATTCAACTTTTAAGTAGATTGTAAAACAAAAAGTCTTACTGACAGACTGACATCACAGGTATAAGTAAATGCTTTCATGTGTCATCATTAAGACAGGGATATCTTGTTCACATGTCAGTTTTTTGGTCATTTTTAGTGACGCAATAGCAAATAGTTTTTGAGATCAACTTTAAATGTTGCCTGCTGATTTGGTGTTGAATAAAATAACTCACTGATATATTAGTATTCAGTACTCAGATGATGTTTCTTAGACACACGCAGTATAGAAAACAAAAGTATAGAAAATAATGATGTAAGACTATTTATCACATAAAATACCCCTTCTTTGTGCAGTACTTCACATTTACACTGACACTGTATTTTAAAGATGTTCTCACCACTGCTGCGAAATATGTCTGAAATGTGTTTTGCTCCACAGAGAGTTTTTGTCCCTGGTGGGCTCGGAGAAGGCCCGAGCCACCAACATGAACTGCGAGGTGATACCCATGGTGAAACACGACAAGTCTGAGCCTGTAGTAGAAGTTAATTTCGGTAAGTTTGCTATCTCCATGAGTATGTGTTGTAAACCTACTCAGGCTCAGGAAAAACATGCAAACTCCACACAGGAAGCCCTGACCCGAAATTAAACCTTTGTGCTTTAACTATGAGGTGACATTGCAAAGCTCTACATTCATCCTGATGATATGATGCGAGGTGCAGATAAATAAAGATTACCCAGAGGAAAAAAAAAACTGCTTGCTAAGACTTCCTTTTTACAAAAAACTGTGAGTATACACAGTTCAACATGTGACTTGACCTTTTCCTTTCATTTTCTGCTGATGTTTTCATACAATAAGCATAATTCTCACTCAGTGAGTCAAGATTTACCACTAGCGGAGAAGTGGGCCAGATTTCAGCTCCGATGAACCCGATTGTGAACTACGTGACTCTTACTTACAGTTGACTCCTTGCACTCGTGAAACATTGCGTCCCGGTGAGTCACCACATTGTGTCTTTGTTCTTCTTTCCACAGTGGACGGAGACACGCTGCTGATGAAAGGGACACACCTGAGCAGCAAAGAGATGTTGAGTGTGTTTCAGTCCCGCTGCGCCGCTAAAGACCCTCAGGGAAAACCTGCTGCCAAAAAATGACCCTCCCTAACATTTCTGCATTGAATTCATTTGTATTTATTTGTGTATACTGTTAAACATTTGCAATAAAACCACTTAATTGAATATAAGTAGTAGTGGTTATTGACTTAAGTATTTTTGACTTAAACAGCTGTGAATGTTCAGATGTACATCTAGGTAAACAAGAAACAGCATTCATATTAAATCTGACATGACAACTGAAATCTTATACTGCTTTTGTTTGTGCTACCATGCAAAATTTTTCTTTCTGTATAGGTTAATATGCTTTAATTAGTACAACTTTGAAAATATAAAAATACAAAGCGAACTAAAATACATGCCCCCCCCCCCCACAGGGAGAACATGCAAAGGCTACACCAACCAGTGATAGTCTCATTTTTTATTGTTGAACATTCTTCTCAATAATTCCCCGTTTCAGCAAGATATTTAACTCCGTTTTATTTTTCTATTAATTACAGGCATTTTTTTTTAAATCTAATTACAATAATTCACTCATGGATTTGTGCTGGAAGAGTCAAATTCCATTATTACTGCTGAAATCAAGGTGCAGTGGTTCGAACAATTTCTTCAGATGTCTTTCATACATTTTGGTCTTGCCCAAATGTAAATAAACTCTGGAAGAAAGTAGCAAAACCAACATCAAAAATCTGGTGTATAGCTTTGGAGTGAATGAATTGTGGAAAACTTCCTGTAGGTCTTTGTGAAAGACCTGTGTTTTGAGAATGGTTATGGTTGCAAGAAAAAAAAAAACAAGCAATCAAATGCTGACTGCAGCAGCAGCCACCCACCCTAGAGCTGAATTTGATTCATAAGCTGGACATTTTGACTTTTACACTGCAACTTGAAAAAGAGAAAAGAGAGAAAGACTAAGAAAGGAAAAAAACAGATTTCTTCAAAAACTTTTGGTAATGAACTATAATCTTGTGTCAACCATTCTGCTTGACAACACCAGGACTATTTTACCCATTATGTATTTTTAAAATTTTCACCCATTACCATTAGCTGAATTTCATCATTTGGGATGCTGTCTTCTCATAGCTGCCCTTCACTGATCATGTCACATTCATCATTTTAATTGTTAACAATCTTCTTTTCATCTTTATCCTGATATAAAAACTTTATAGAGCAAAACAGTTTTTACAAGACTACTTTATATCTTGAATGTTCACAGTGGTACCCGATAAGTTGAGTTTAAAAGCTTCCCGGTGATCAGAAGTGATCCCGCTGATATGCGGAAGAGGGCGGGGCTTGTGCGGCTCCCTGTGACGTTGCGGTCGCTGATTGGCTGCTGCTGAACCGGAGCAGCCCTTTAAAAGCGCCGCGAGCGCGACTCCCTCCCTGGAGGAGAGTTCAGAGTCACCGCTGCGGTCTGTTTGGAGGATAACATTCACCGGAGTCTGCAAACATGGTCGAGCAATTTGTTGGGACATGGAAGATGATTTCCAGCGAGAATTTTGATGACTATATGAAAGCGATCGGTAAGAAAATAGTAGTTTAAAAAAGCACCACCAGCTGTTAACTTTTTTTTCTCTTCCACATAATATTATCTTTAATGCATCTCTGCCCTGCAGGTGTGGGATTTGCAGTCCGGCAGGTGGGAAACCGGACTAAGCCCAATTTAATAGTGTCCGTGGACGATCAGGGGACGATCTCCCTGAAGTCTCAGAGCACCTTCAAAACCACTGAAATCAAGTTCAAGCTCAACGAGCCGTTCGAGGAGACGACCGCAGATGACAGGAAAACCAGGGTTAGTGCCTCCATTTATTCAGGAAAAAAATGAAAATAAAAAGCGATCAAAGTCTGACTTCCTGTGGTTTGTGCCCTGCAGACTGTGGTGACTCTGGAGAATGGCAAGCTGGTGCAGAAACAGAGCTGGGATGGCAAAGAAACGAATATCGAGAGGGAGATCTCGGATGGAAAATTGATAGCGGTAAGAACGATGTCTTACTGACTTATTGTCCTTGGATAAAACGGCTTGATCTGTGGCTGTAAAACTCTGCACCTGTGTCTCTGCAGCATTCACAATATGAAATGTGTGTATATATATATATATATATATATATATATATATATATATATATATATATATATATATATATATTAATAATTTGCCTTATAAAGACACTGGATTTTTTACCTCTTCTAAGTTAAAAGTTGCTGGGGACGAGATGTTAAATTTAATTTAATGGAGACAAAAAGATTTGAGGACAGAGGGCACAGACCCCTGCTCTAAGTTTCCATTCAAACAGACCACATGTGCAAGTTTTCCCAAACGATTTCAAAACATTTGACCTCTTGACAAGTACTCTGTTCCCTTTATCAGTTTGACTAAAACTTATTGAAGCGAAGGACCCCCGTCTTATGTTTTCGCTGTTATGCAAGATTATTTTGCTTCCCTGCATTCAGAGACTGTGCAGTTTCTTGATCAGTCTTCCCACCTGCTCCTCTTCAGGTATGTGCACTGACCTGATCTCTGTATCTCTTCACAGAAATGCATTATGGGGGACGTGGTTGCAGTGAGGACATATGTCAAGGAGGCATGATGGAGCCATTTCCATTTTGCTTTTTTTTTTCTCCTCCCAACCCACTTGTTTGATGCGTTGCTGGATGACAGGCTCAGTTCAATGAGCTGAATACCAAACTGAAAGCAACGGTGTGTTCTGCTCTTTTTTTTTTTCTTTTATCCTCACTTTGTTGCCAAATGCCAATTCCTGTGCCTCCGTTCTCCATGACCCATCTGGTTTCATTTGGAATTGTTGTGGTGATCTGAATAAAAATGACTGAAAATTTGTCAAAATGGTGTGGTCTTCTGAGTTTATTGCATAAATCTGCAGTCTGTTAATTGTGTAACATCCATTTTCAATTACACCACAGTTGAAAGCATTCCAGTCATTTAGACACACAGAGGAATGCTTAACAAATATGTGCTCTAATCTGAACATAGTCGATCTTGGTAGCTGATCTCCTGACTTTAATGATATATTTTCCGAGAAGCTGTTATCACTCAATAAGGAATGGTCATTTCCAGCTGCACTGGGTTGTTGACTTATTTTGGGCAGGAAAGAGAATCTTAAAGATCCAAAGCGCCCATGTTTTAAGAAGACCAGAATCTGCCCTGATTATTAATGGTGTGTGTTAGCCAGGATTCTTTGAAGAATGCAAACTCTTCCCAGCATCTCGCAGAGAGGTCAGCAGGGAAATGTATCCCCTCTTCCCATCTTGGAGGTTGAACATTTCCCATCGCACATTGTGCTGGCAGCCATAGATGGAGGGAGAAACTCAAAGCACTTGGGGATATCCCCACCCTTTGGCCCGTGGTCAGGTTTTGTGTGTTTTTTTTTCTGTGTTGGAGAGATTGTTCGACTTGCGACGGCCACTTTTCCATGACAGGAAAGGGAGACGATAGCACTGATTGGACCTAATGGCCAAAACAGCTGAACCAGGTGGAACTGGGGACTCCCACACCCCTTGGCTAGGACAATGGGATTGGCAGCAGTCGAGGACGTACGATGTTTGAACTCCTGGAGGGATGCCAAGTGGATGATAGTATCACATCTGACGGCCAAAGAGGTCAATGTTAAGTTTTGTTTGTCCCACTGGTTTTGTTTGTAGATCTCATTTCACGTGTGTGCTCGGGGAAGCCAGTTGCTGCCTTGTCTTCTGTAATTATAAGACAACTGAGTTTGATTTACATGGGCTCAGTAACAGCATGTTCTGGTGGCGAGGATAGAAAGAGAGCAACAAATAATCCAAGACTTGATGGGTGCAGGGGGCTCAGATCACAAATTCCAGTTCTGTTAGAGATCCTGCAGGAGGGAAGAGAGAGGAGAGGAGAGAAACATGCAACATGCAATGGTGAAATAAAGGAGAGAAGCTCAGTGAAGGTCTTCCAGTAATCTAAACCAATAGCTGCTTTATTAGAAAGTGAAACTGGCAGCCGGTCTGATAGCAGAAACCATGTTAACTGAACTACCACAAATTAAAATACACAAAGCATTAAAAACATTTGTCCTGACACTGCGTATGCTCTGTTTCTTTAATGACATCTTACAAGCTTAAAGATATATTGACGTGAGTGATTGATCCAAACGGGTCAAAACTGGATGCCTGATTGCTTCTTGTTGGACTTTTGAGCATGTCATACCACAGTATTGTGAAAGCCTTTTCGCAGCTCAAGAGAACAGACCACATCTGCTTTGAATTGACTCACAGGTGCGTTGCTTTTGATCCGCAGGCTTCTGCGCCACTTTGCTTGGATAACTGTAGGGTGTTGGTCTGATCTTCGCCTCGCCTGTTTTACTCCAGGCATATCATGTTATACGTCTTTAGCTTAATTTGTTAAACAAACCTGACAATTTCAAAACACCTGAACAAGTCCAGATGATGATTTTGGATTTTCAGGATTCAAAAAGATGTACGTACTAAATAAGCAGTACAGTCTTTTCATTGAACTGTGTACATGAATACAAAAGAAGTCCCCCAGACCATCTGAAATAATAATGTTTCAGCCTGCAGCCAAACAGGATGAGGATATCTTCCACTGGAGGAAAGGTCCTGCTCTTGCTGCCGCTGCCCACAGCTTACAGAGATTAACCCCACATCAGCAGAGCGGTCTCGGTTTGCCATCAGGAAACTGTTCAGGAAGGAGAAAGACAGTGAGAGGCCAACCTAGAGCAAGCTGGCAGGGAAGGAAGGAGAAAAAATAAAATCAAAAACACAAAAGCACCACAGGGGGACGACCGGCGTGGTGACATTATAGCTTGAATCATGTTTGCACAAAGAAATGTGAACTAAACTCAAACGTGACTCTTACACTGTGTAAAATTACTTGTCTCCATGTATTTTAGTGAGCATGGACATGTCTGTGTTCTCAGGCCTGATAGGCAAATAAATCTAGTTGACTCTGCGGTTGTTTGGTGTTAAGAGAGATTGTCTCAGACTTTAAAGGAATGAAATCACATCCTTCACCAAACATCTGGAAAGCTCCACTTCAGCTACGGCGCTGACACCCTTCCTCTGCTTGTCCTCTGCATGTCCTCAGCTTAAACTCTGTCAAAGAACAACACTGTTTATGTGGAAGTGGATCAGCAGGGATACAAATTGCTTGATATACAACATTCAGTTCTCTATATAGAACAATGTTTATGTTGCATACGAAAGAAACGTTCTGTTATCAGCAAACCATTCATTTTTATAAAGTCAACACTGATTAGATTATGCCTGACTTAGGGTGGGCTTATTACATGATAAATTCTTCATTCTTCAGTCAAGGGCAGTATGAACAGTAAGACCTCGATTATTGTCTGGATCTCAGAAATTAAAGCCACAACTATTTAATCTGTACAGCAGAAAACACAAAGACAAAATAGTTTTCCTGTTCACATATTAATGATCCTGACGAGAGACAGAAGACAGCTGAAGGTTTCTACTAAATAAAGCGAGTTTAAACCTGAACCCTAAAATACATATGATCCATGAAGATGATTTCCAGCGAGAATTCATAATTTCTTCTTGAAATTTTTCATGTTTGTTTAAAAAAACAACAGGTAATACCAGTAAAAAGGTTTGAAACGCCTTCTCATTTAAAGACAGCCTAAGATCCATATAAGAAGCAGCTTCATCTTAGCGTTTAGTGATTTTCACGACTTTCACCTCAGGATACTTTTAGAAATCTTCTGAACTGATTGAATAATTGTGGCTCTACTGGATTTCTTCTCTGCGTTTCATACTGTCAGTCACAGCATCAGGATTAACAGGCTTAGAAATATGTTTTGATCACAAATGTTCTTCTAAAATGGCCATATCTAGTTTAGAGACGATTCAGTGTTTGTCAACATGTAGTAGTTTCTGATAGAGTAAACCTGCCCTTTGGGGTCCCTCAAGGCTCTGTTCTGGGCCTGGTACTCTTTACGCTCTGCAAGTCCTCTTTGTCAGAATATTTGATATCACAATTCTGTTTCTCAGCATCGCTATGCTTATGACATCCAGATATATTGTTCTTCTTTTAAAGCCTCTGAGTTAAAAAAAGAAAAGTTAGTTTTTAAAAGTTGTCGAACTTGCCTGACAGAAATTAAGTAAAGGCTAAACAATAATTTCCTTCAGCGAAATGAGAAAACCTGAAACTGTGATGATAACCCCAGACATTAGACAGCATATCAGCTTTAGAGGCGCTTCAGATGAAATGAGTCTCAGAAGTTTTGGTGTGCTTTTTCACAGTTGTGTGTTGCTTGAGATTACTCCAAACAGTCGGTTAAAAAAAAAACAACAAAAACTGTTTGAATCATTTTAGAACATGTCAAAAGTCAGACAGCTGCTGTCAAAAGCTGCACCACTGAGGTAATGAATCATTAACCATCAAAATACACATCAATACTTATATCTTCTCTTGTTTGGATTATAGAAATGGATTTTTTACTGGTTTAACCAAATCACCTTTGAACTGTCATATCTAATTCAGACCTTGCTAAATGTTGTAGTAACACTCTCAAATGATCCCAGTAGAAGGTCTTCGTTCATCTTCATCGATTGCCAATACATTTCAGAATTCCTATTAATTAAAGGTGCTGTAGGCAGGATTTTGCTAGTCAATGCTAATTTTTCTGTGTTTTCTTTGGATTAAATGTTAGAGTATCCACTGATAATCCTTTAGGAGTGTAGTATAATTGCACTGCCGCGAGGGCTCAGTGTTTCCATCTGTCTCTGTTCTGAGCTGAAAAGGAATCTCGACAGCTCCAGGTATCTTTGACCAATCAGAAGAGCCCCTGAGGCTCTAACCGTGCTTGGTCGAGGGGCATTCGTTGCACGTTCTTGTGGGAGGGGCTTAACTTGCATAAGGGCGTGATGTCAGAGAAAACAGGACAGGATTGACTGTGCTGGGTTTCAAATCGCCATCTTAGATGGGTCAAATCACGGAGATGCCGAATCCTGCCTACAGCACCTTACTTGACTTACTTACTAACTTACTTGACTGAACTTTCAGGGCCCTACATGGCCAGGCTCTGCTGAAAGCATATTCCTCTTCCTTTGCTCAGAGGTCAACAGGTCTGAAGTTGCTGTTAGCTCCGCGCTCTCCGTTCAAATCTCGTGGGGATGGAGCATTTTGGGCCGCGGCCTCAACACTGTGGAATTCTCTCCTGCTGTCTCCAGCAGCACAGACTGGAGCAACTCTTTCAAAGGGCAGCTGAAAGCCTTTCTATTGATAGAGCATTTTAATTAACTGAGTGTTGTACATCGTTTGGTGTTTTATCTTGTCTTATTGAGAAACGCTGTGAATTTTTACATGTGAAGCAAACTTTAGAGTAAAAAAGGAGGCAAAAAAGTTAAATAAAACAGCAGCCAAACATTTGACCTTCTTTTTTTCAGCTGAACTTGTTGAGTCTCAGTCTCTTTGGTTTCAGGGAAACTTTAAACATAAACAGTAAGGAGAGACTATCCTGCAACACCACTCCCGTTCTCCTTGAGGGTGGGGACGGCCTTGATGTTGACCTCCACTTGCTTTCCAAGGAGAGGTCCTGTGGCTCCACATTCACTAAAGGGCCTGGAATACACCTCGCAACTACCTTAACCCTCTCTGCTCGAGCCACGCCGACTGAAGCTCAGTCTCCAGAGCAACCGCAAATATGTCCGCTGCGGCCCCTCAGCTCTGTGCTGGTGGTGGTGGTGGTGGTGGGGGGGGGGGTGCAACACAATTTCTTTTCCCTGAACCTGGAGATCCAGTTATATGAAGAAGCAAAACTCTGATTTCATCAACAAGTGTCTGGGAGTTGTGCAAGCTGTGTGCTGTCTGGCCACACAGAGCAGGCCGAGGGCCAGAGGCACTCTGTCTGAGCACAGATTTCAGGGTAGACGTCTGGAAAAATCACATCTTTTGTTTTGGATTGAAATCTAATGCAGAGCAGGTTGCTATAATACCACTACTACTCGTTTTTGTAGTATTGGATAGTCATTAAAAGATTAGTGATACTGACGGTTACTTCTGTCATGCAGTTGTAGAGCTGCTGTCTCTCTCTGTTGCTCACTATAGATAGATAGATATGCTAAAGCTCTGAACAACCAGGCTCCATCATATCTTAAAGAGCTGTTTTGACCATATTACCCCAGCGGAAAACTTGCAGACCTCCCTCAGCTGTTTTCTAATGAAGCTGCCGTGGGTTAAGACTGCCGGAGGACCGACACTGAGCTTCTTTCCTTTCCCACTCACCATGTTTCATTATTAGTTCAGATTGCGTTTGAGCCTCCTGCCCCCATCCGTCTGCAACAAGTGGATCTCTGTCTAGTCCCTACCCCCTACTCGAACCACGGTTTGAATCCCACCCCACAATCTGTTTGTTCTATTCTTTTCTCTCCTTCTATCCCCTCACCCCAAACAAAACAGCAGAGTCTCCACCTCTGAGCCTGGTTCCGCAGGTTTCCTCCTGTTAAAGCGGAGCTTTTCCTTTCAACCTTTGATTATGCTTGCTTATGTGGAATTGTTTGGGGTTTTTTTTTCCCTGTAAAAGAAAATCAAATCAAATCAAATCTGAATTTTCAGTTACTGATTTGGGGTAACTTTCAAAACACAATGGAATAAACCAAGAATTTCAATCATTTTGTGGAGCATCTGTGAACTTCCTTTATACTTATAGTATAAATAGCTATCAGTTTATTTTCCTAACCCAATACCAGTTGACTTTCAGCTATGAGAAACTATGTTTTTAGTGCTTGAACTTTAGATAGAAATTTGCTTGAAGTTGTTATCATAGCACTCAGTTTAAAGGAAAGAGGCACCTGAAAACATAACTTTCAAAGGCCTTTGTGCTGTATATGAGGAAGTCTTTTATTGCCTTTGAGAGCACCACAAAGACCCACTGTTTTTCAAGTTGTCCCAGCAGGAGTTCCTGCCAGGGTTTGAGCTCAGGACGAGGCCCCCAGCCTGTGATTGTATAGCTAAGAGGAAGGATGGTGAAAATCTTTAAAGTGCGGCGATGTGGACTGGAGCCCACACAATAGTTTCTCCCCAGTGAACATATTGCAGCCCACTCCTACGGCCTTTAATGCATATATGCTGGTATGATTACTGCGAAGTGCACTTTCTGTTCAACAGCAGTTTGAGAAATGCTTGGCGAGGCAGAAAAGAAAAAAAAAAAGTGCTGGTATTTTCTGCTCTGGATCCGTCACAAGTGGTGGCAGTGCTCGGATTATCCGCTCCTCCCTCTATAGCCACTGTGTGACAGGACATGTGACCTGTAATCTTGAGGGGGTGGTGATGTTGAGGACAGAGGAGGATCTTTGAAATCATTGTGACCGCAAAATATATGTAGGCCTGCGTGGAGGCCGATGGGAAATAACACTGTAGACGGCCTCTGTTTGTTCACATCAAGCTTCCTTTGTGGTCTGTTCACACAGGGAACTTCAGTGACTCTGCAGCGCGAAGAGCATGAATGGAACTTCTGAAGGGGAGCGAACTTAAAAAACAAGATTAATAGCCAATGAAATCAGTATAACTGAATCGTGCATGCTCCTTACATGCTACACTGAAAGAATGTTAATTAAAGGAACAGATTGGCTGTATTTGTAAAGTTCACAAAATGAAAAGAACTGATTTGAAATTCCTTTTGCAAAACGTGTTGCTGAGTTCAGGGCCGGATCATGCATGCACTGACTGCACTCTTAAATATGCTTCTATTGTCAACTGAAAGAATAATTTGTGAAGTGTATTGTAGTGTAGACCTCTGACCTCTGAGAAGAGCAGAAGAAGGCCAGCGAGGCCCTCAAAACTCAAATGATCGGCAGCAATCCCAGAGCCCATCGTCAATATATTTGACACCTCTAATACAGTTGTAATCATAATGTTTTTTGCTACTTTTCAAGTGCATTTAGTACAGTGGGGACAGAGCGGTTGTACGAAACGCTGAGTTTGAGGAGATGGAGCTGAAGCTTGTTTCTTGGATCACAGACTACTTAATTCCCAGACCACAATATCTACATTTCAACGTCTCAGACATTGTTTTCAGGTTGGCTGCAGACATTACAGTCTCGAATTTGCTTGGGCTTTCTGCTAAAAAGTAGAATTTGACCTTTTGTGCCAGACAATACAGCCGACTGTATCATGCTGCTGCAGTGCTAAAGAGACAAATGAGAACGACTCCGTGAAATCTGGGAATATAGGAAAGCGAGCAGGAAACAATGTTTTGTTCTATTTTCGATGCCGTGCTAACACTTCCGTAGACATTCTGACCTTCTGCTGCAGGTGGCATGACTGAATGATGTAGATAACTCAAAGGTCAGACTGTCTGTCCGTGGTGATTTCAGTGGTTTTCAGATTCTTTCTCAATGAGAGACAGAAACTCAAAGCTGATGCTTTTGCATTTTCACATTTGTCAGTGGATGTTCAGCAGATGGAATAGGTGTTTATCACTGCTGAAAAAGAAAATAATAATAATACAGAAAAAAACAACTGTCATATTGCAGTGATTTAAGCATCTAACCAAAGCCATGAGGTGCTCTGTAATCCCACTTTGAATCACAAGGTGGTGTCTTACGTTGCACGGCTGCAGAATGTGTCCTCCTAGCAAAATAAACAGACATCAGACATCAGTCTATCCCCATTCGAAGGCCATACAAAGCCACTCTGCAGATCCCAGAGTGCGGACATCCATGTTCTGTTCAATAGTTTCTTTGAAAAGTTGGAAAGACTGAGAATCATGACCGTCATATTCTCTCAAACGAAAGCACGACGCACACCGATGACGTTTACGTATCAGATAGGCCTTATCTCCCTGTTACTGCACCATTCGCAGTGCATGACTGTGTACGTTACGAAGCCTCCGTGGTCGAATGTGTCATAGATCGCCTCGGGAAGTGCTTTTAGTGAAAGCGCTCTGGTGCCTGCTTACACTCGATGTGATGTGATCACCCTAAACACAACCATGACCCACTCTTTCACGAAACATCCAGACAGGATATTTTACAGTGACTCACCACTGCCACCTAGTGCATAAAGGTGACATTAGTGAAGTGTGACAGACTGCTCTTCCTAGTAGCTAGGTAATTCTAAATTACAGTAATAGTGCATATAATGGTATAAGTACTCAAGTGGCCTTCTTCCTTTAACATAAAGAAATATGTGTCGTGCTGAACTGTTTTACGTGTATCCATTAATTAATGTGTTCTGTACTCAACTTGATGTCCACAGATAGTGTGTGCATTTGAAAAAAATAAAATAAAAAAGAGGGAAAACAATGGGTCACATGAGCACTCTTGCTGTTGGGAACAGCCACTTGGCTACAATACACAGGCGAGATAACCACAACCTCTGATAGGGAGGAAAACGGAAACTATTAGTCACTGCTGAACTTTCTTCAAGTGCCTTGTGAATAGATCAAAATAAAAAAAAAAATAAAAAAATACAAATTGTTGCTGGTAAGACCTGTCAAACCACATGCTGATGAAGTTTTTTCATTCTAGTGCTCTACTGGATGCATTAATTGGCTCCTGTTGTTAAGTTTTAATGTAGTAAGACTGCATTAAACCTTCATCTGAAGAGGGCAAACTGTATTGAACCGCACACGGCAGTATTTTACATTTACAGGACAATTTATGCATAGAAAATGTTGTTGGTACGTAATTCTCAGAGTTGTGATTATTATTGTTTGACCTTTCATTGATAAATATTGTTATAGACAAAAAAATGTCAACTGATAACTTTAAATAAAATCAATCAAATATTAATGATATTTACTAAACAAAAATGTTCATGTTCTTGTAGATACGCAAAGTGTTACATATTTCATATGCTTATCTCAGATAGTGCGACTAAGTAGTGACTTTTGGGCAACAAAAGAAATATTTCGTCTACCTTCATGTTGACCGGATATTATTGAGCAAAGCTAAAAGTCAACCTTCATTTAAGCCTATAAAACAAAGTGCATGTCTACAGCAACCAATGTTGCTTATCAAAGTTTGCAGTTTGATAGTTCAGACATAAAAGGTTAATCTCTGAACCGCTCATTAAACCACATTAACTGTTGTCTCCATCCCTAGACTGTCCACAAGGTCAGAGTAGACGCTGGGTCAATTCAAACTAACTTTATTTATTTATTTATTTTTTAAAGGTGCAAATAAGTAACATTATGTCCCATGACGTACTCTCCCCTCCTGTTCAGTTTCAGGAGGTTCCGTCTCATCCAGCCTTGGATGTCTTGGTGGGAGGGACGGCAGTGGTGAGTTTGAAGGACACGTAGACCTGTGTGTCATCAGCATAGCGGTGAACCTGCACTCCATGTTGGGCCCCAGGGGGAGGAGGTAAATAATGAAATGGAGTGGACTCAATACTGACCCCTGGGGAACACCCAGTGAAACACACCAACTCCAAGCCTTGAAGTATGATGTGAACCAGGAGAGTGCAGAACCAGTGATCCAGAATCATGTTATTTGTCAATGTCAATGTCAGCTTTATTTCTATAGCACGTTTAAAAGGGCCTATGACCAGCCAAAGTGTTTCACAGTATAGAATAAAACAGTAAAAGAACAATAATGAGGTGGAGCATAAATACACACAGATAAAGAAAGACTGTAAGAGCATGAGGAGGCTCTGCTCAGCCGAAGGCCATGTTGAACAGGTGGGACTTAAGTCAGGATTTAAAAGTATAGAGGCTGTCCTCAGACCATACTGAGAGGAGAAAAACAGTTCCACAGTCTGGGAGTCACAACCGCAAAGGTCCTGGGTCAGCCGATCAGCTGACCTCAGGGCTCTGGAGGGCTGAAGGACTTCAACAAGGTCTGATGAATAATCTGGGGACTGTCCATTCAGCAACCTAAAAACAAATAAAAGAATCTTAAAATCAATCATGAGCCTAACCTAATGTTGGACAACAGGTCTCATAGCTGTAGCTAGGTGCTGTAATCCTCACATTTCATCAGTGTGCAATTAACTGGAATGAGTATGAGCTCAGGCTCATCACCTGGTTTCCAGGGGTCAGTTGTTCAAAACATTTAATCTGGATCAAAATGATCCGGATTGGGAAATCCCATTTTTTGCTATCCAGGATCAGGTCATCCGTCTTATTTTTAAGCCGGTTGTTCAAAACAATATTGGATTGGATCACCCTGATCCTGACAGTTTTCAAGATTACCAGATCCAGATTAGCAGTGCTCTAAATGGAAAATGTCACAATGTGGGCTAAAGAAGAACAGGTAGAAGAGCCAACATGGGCTCACTTTCAGAGGTTTTGATTTTGAGACAAACCCAAAAGTAACATAAACTTCACTTCTATTGATCATTTCTTTAACGATCACCAGCTGAACCTCAACAAGAAACTAATACAATGTGGATATTTTCAAGAAGTCTTGAATTGAAACAAAAAGAAGCCTGAAAGTCCAATAGTTAACACAGTGAAGAGTCTTCAGGGTTCTTCAGCATTTTCCAGGCCTGCTTTTAGGAGGCAGGTCCAGATGATCCAATCCGATAGCCAAAATCCACTCAGATTACCTTGAACAACTGGCCCCAGAAGATGGCGGAGCAGATCATAGCCTTGTCCAGACTCCTTGTGCTGTTTGGGTCTTTTATTTTATTTCACCCTAACTGAGCCAAAAAGCTCCCTGAAGAGTTTCCTATTGTTGATGCTGCCTTGAATGCGCCACCAAATGAGAGATTACTAAAGCAGTGAGACCTAATCAAGACTAAAGCAAGTTCCTTAAAGGGTCATCTGATTGGATTTCAGTTTCAGAGTTTACAGCTTTTTGTCTGTCTGGGTTATTCCAGCTGTGCAACATTGATCTGAGGTCTATGGGTTTACATCTGCTTGATCAGATGTGTGTGTGCGACTCACTGGGAAAGAGCCCGGCTGCTCTCCCTGCATTGCACAGCTGCACATTAAACAAACAAGCAGCCTGTGTGGGTCAACTCTTCTGTTCTCTCTTTGTCTTGTCAAGCACTTTTGATCAGGCGAAAAAGCAGAAGGGTCTTGAACAGAGCATGTGACTTTTGAGACGAGATCATGACAGCATACTGAGAAATGGTTTACGTCAGTCATGGTAAAAGGTCCATATCATAAACTCTCTCTGCACCTAAAGTGTCATTATTAAGAGAATAGTTGTGTATTAAGCCATTCAGGTCAATGTTCATGTTTGTGTCTGTGTTCATGTCTATATTTATATGTACTTTTCTCTCCTTTCACCTCAAGCATCTTGTTGCTTTACCTATGATTGTTTCCACCTGTGCCTGTCAGGGTGTCCTCAGTCCTGTCAATCACCATTTTGTGTATTTGCCTGCTGTGGATTCTCACTTGACTATGACCTTCTCCTCTGGATGTCCCTCCTCTGCTTTATTTGCCTTGCTGAGTGATTGCACATGTAGCCGCTCTGCCAGCATTAAACCATAAATAAGTCTCTTTTCGGCTGCTCCCTTTTCAGACGAATGGTCCGAGCAAGTGATTGCAAAATGTGCTGCAGACTTGGTTACTTATTACTGTTGATGCTCTTCTGTCTGCTGCTGGAAGTACAATATTCACACTCAAGATCAATACTTTATCACTGAATAAACTGTCCTGTCTGCACCTGCACACACCTACTGCATACACAATATACCTGGACATGCTCCTTCAGCCATTCATTTCAACATAATTATCCCTGCTCTGTCACAACAGTGCAAAATGACATGACCAAACTGAAATAAAGCGAAGGCTCAGGTAGAATGTAAAGAGAAGAAGGCTGACTTTGGAGTAAGAGGGGTGTTCACACTATGACATGTACCGACTTCCTCACTGCAGTGTGCGAACGACAGGGTGGAAGGTGAGTGTGTACGGTAACAGGAAATAAAAGAAAGTGGGTGAGGGATGAAGAGGAAGAGGGGGTTTTGCTTGACCGGTGGGAGAGCTGCTGTAATCTCTCAGCCTCCCCCTTGGGTGTTCCTGTCACGGCTGAGGAGAAGCAGACATAATTTACTTAATTGGTTCTCACAGTTACATACGAAACAAAGTTAGAACTTTTCCCTATTCTGTTGGTGAAAGTAGTATTTTCCCTTTGCTGCCTCCATACGTGAAGAAGCAATTCCTCTTCAGCATGTTCACGATGCACAAACTGCGTGAAGTGTTTGTTAATTCAGCATCGCTGACTTGATCTCTGCTGTGCAAGTAGAACAGTGAAGGGACAGCTCTTTGATCTCTGAGTGAAACATGAAACGTGGTGGCGTGGTCTCGCTGTCTGGTTTATGGATTTTGACAAGTCAACGTAATGTAACATAAATCACATGACGGCCTCCCTCCCCGTTTTCTAGTGGACACAAGGGACTCCTTTCCCCCTACATTCTTTCAGTCTCTGATGAATGCTTTGTTCCTTTCTCTAACTTGCTTGTGTGTTTGACCTCTGTGTGTTATAGGAACAGTAAAAATTTACATAGCTTACAAGACGCTAAGCTTCCCGCAGTAGTGGTGTTTTCTAATTGGGCTCCTTGACGTGGTTACCTGGATGATATGTTACAGTGCAAGATTTGTTGCCTTTTAATGTATGTATAATATTCCTCATCAGTGTTGATAAAAACCAGTGGCATGTGGTTATCTGTCAGCTTTCCTTAAGCAGGGATTAAATTCCATGTGGTTGTTTGAGTCCAGTTTAACTTCTGGGAAAAGTTGTCAGAATGCAGGTTTTCTTCTTTAACATTTAAAATGTGCTAATCGATTAAGTTTAATCAATAAAACTAACAGTAATAGCAAAAAGAAACATTTTTGAGACAACCTTTTTTCTATTTGACAAGACCAGCCCTTATTGTTAAGAGAACTACATTAAAAACAAAATTTTTGACAAACTGGATCATGCTGTAACTTTATGTGTCTTTCCCCTGTGAGCCACTGGATGAATGGAAGAATAGAATAGAACAGCTGCTGACAACATTTCCAGTATTTGTTTCCTCTTTTACTGGAAACTACTACTGCAAATGTTCGATAAAATAAGGCTGGGATGAAGCAGTAAAGAACAAGGAGAAAAACTGACAGAACAACCTCATCAGTTCCTTTTCGTCTCACTACTTCGCAATTTAGGCTACTTAGTGACCTTGTCCTCATAGTGTATGTCTGAGGCTATAATACACATCCTGTATAGACACAGCAACTGTTTTCACAGGAACTCTGTGTTTTCTTTCCTGTTTGTTATGAGAGGGAGGGCCTGTTTCAGTGTAACATGATGTACAGGATGGCGATGTGTTGCTCCTGTGAGATCTGAAGGTCAAAATGACACATTTTTCAGTGTGACTGTTGACAAAAAAGAAGGTATGTTACTGGTTTGTTGCTTCTTTAAACTCTTTAATTGTCATTCATTATCTAATGGACGGTAGTTCTTTGCTCCATTTACTTTAAACCCCCTCCCAGAGTATGAGGTGGATGGATGGATGCTACAGAGAAAATTAGCAGGCTGATATCTGATCTCAAAGTGGGAAAAGAAACAAGTTTTTTGTAATTAATGTGATCCTGCAGAAAATTTGACTAGAAAAGAATAGTTTAAAGCCAACCAGCAAAAGAAGCGAGTTAGAATTTACAGTTGCAAACTGAAATGTACATATTTTAATTACACACAGAGACATTTCCTGGTTACTATTCACTGAACTTTTGATGTGTAAAGAACGTAAGTCGGGGACAGCAGTGTAAGATGAGGTTGCTTCCAGTCATGGTGTTTTGAGTTTCATCCTCTGTCTTTCTGTGGTCCATATATTGGTGTGGCCTTGACCAAGACACTGAACTCCACATTACTACCAGTTTGTGAGCACCTTGCACGGCGACCGTCATCATTCGGAGTGTGTGATCAGGTAAAACGTATTGCCACTGCTCAATCTTTAAAATGCCCTACTGAAATCCATAAAAATAACAAACTGTTCATAATTTGGTTACAGTCAGGTTGCTGTGTTCATTTCAGAAGTACAGAATAACAACAAGAATTGTATTAATTACTTGAAGCAGTAAGATCACATCATAATTTATACAAATGAGTTGGTAGCAAAAGTACTGAGTGTCACAACCAAGTCATCTACACTGCCCTGTTCATTCATGTCTCTTCCAGTAGACACACACACACACACACCTCCACAGCAGTAATCCCACCAGGTTATTGGGTTTCTATGAAGGTCAGCGTTTGCCGGACGCAGCTTTTATTTGGACCCGATTACTTTTGGGCGCAGTCATCGCATGGCCTCTGTTGACTGGGATAACACTCATTGGGGTCGGATTGGTGTCCGCCTCACTGCCTCCATTCACTCTGCCAGGCACAATCATTTGAAACTGGCAGACCTAACACCTAACCCAAAGAGTCAAGCCAGCCCAGTCAGCAAATACAATGCCCCCCCGCCTCACCCCTTTAATCAGAGAGCGGGGCTTCACAATGAAGACAAAGAACTGGACGAAGACGAGGCGTAGTAAAGGTGGAAGAAAGGAATAACTTTTCTGTGCATGTGTGTGAGAGAATGAAGCTTAAATGATCAGAAGTTAATTTAAATGATGGTATTTATATAATGGAGGGGTTAACTGTGAAAAAAAGTCTCCATATGTTTGTTTTCTAAAGCATTTCACTCTTTGACCCGAGTGACCTCTGAGGCAGAGCACTGATTTGTCACTCAGCTCACATGTTTGGAATTCCTGAACGTTGCTGCAGGCCAGAGTTCACACACCTCCCACTTTTAGGAGAAAATGGACCCGGAAAAAAGATCCTTTTGAATTAAAATACGAACATAATTACCTTGACTTAAAACACAAAACAAGACATGTGAAATATGATTAACTGTATGACACAATTAATTTGATTAGCTTATACTTTATTAACAAGTTAAAGCGAAAACATTCAGTTGGTTGCATTCATGTGGTGAGTCTGAACTGCCAGACCTCTGCTGCTCTCTTGTGGTGCTGTTTGAGAGATATTAGGTATGGAGCCACAAGTTTGGACCAAGAGGAATGAAATTTAATCCATTTCATGCAGAGTATTTATGGCTCTTGTAATTTTCTTTTAATTAATTTTGTCAGCTCAAAAAGTTTGAAATAAAGACAGTACATACATGAAAAATAAAATACTTCCACTGTGAAGGATTTCATGAAAAGTCATGGTGCAAGCTGGTTTTTTTAATTTTTAAAGTATTACAACATATAACAATATCTGTTGATGGTTGTGTGTTATGAGCTTGCCATTAATCTGCCAAAATCTGATCTAACATGCAAATAAATTATATTTTAAAAGATGTTTAAACTGCATATTCAGAAAGGAGATGTTCTGGATATCAATGCCATCACAGTTTTAATTAACTGCAACATATTTCACAACACAATTGTTCATGGGGATGGATAAAAGTTAGATTTTAACTTAAATAAGATCTCTGAAGTTTGATATAATCTATGGGTCAAATTTTTCAATATATTCTCTATCTACATGGATATGACTACCTCTGTGGCATTATTTATGAACTACCAGAGATAAAAACGTATTAAGGTTGTACAGTATTCTATATATCCTTAGATCAAACATTGTGAGGCTTACAGTCTGCACTCTGGATGGATGTTCTATATCCAGCTTGTTTCATGCATATTAATTTATAGATTATGAAAGAAACATTCAAATGAATACGATTCATTTGCCACCATTATGTGAATGTGTGGGTATGTTTTCCCTTCAAACTGATTTCTCTCTCAGTGGTGACAGGAGTCTCTCTCACTGACTTCGAAACAGCCACTGCATCTCCACATAGTTATTTCTTTTTTTATTTTCAAATCATATAAATATTGTCTGAATTTGCATATAGTTATCAGACATGGTGTTTATGACAAAAAAAAAACTGGGGCATTTGCAGTGAGAAATACAAGAGCAAGCATGTGATTTTAAGTCTGATGTCAGTGACTGACTTCTGCTCTTTTGCTCTAAGAATTTTCAGATAATCAGATAAACCTTTAATTTGCCAGGAAATTCATGAAAATATGACATCCTCATTATCACTTAGACTTCATAGTTTTTGTGATGTGGAGTGATGATGTTACAGTTCGAGTGAGGTGTGGTATTATAAGGTCATAGTGTTATAATAATAATAATAATAATAATAATAATAATAATAATAATAATAATAATAATAATAATTTAATTGCACCTTAATTTACACTGTTTAAAGGAATATCGTGTATGACAGGTTATTCTGATAATTAAAAAGCTACAAACGCGCCTTTAAATGGGTCATACCATTAATGACAGATTACGGGGGTTGACCAAATACAGTTACAGCTCCTGCGTAGCTTATAGTTTTTTTTAATATGTAATTATTGATGAATGAATTAGAGAGTATATAGCAAAATCATATTTTTGTGTCTTTTCTATGGTGGGAGCTGACTACTTTACACTGAGCGTCGTCTGGGAGGTAATGTGTCGAGTTGAGCGGTCCCGGAAATCCCTGTCCAGTATTTACAAACACATGGCTAGCAAACAGACACACACACCGACGGGGAGTTGAGCTTCCTCTGACATGTCACAACCGGATTTCAGTCGTTTGTAACTGTCGTTTGAAGAAGAAGACTCTCATCTACAACTATGACCGCTGACACCAAACTCGAAGTGGACGCCAAGCCGCCTCAAGCCACCGCTACGACGGAGTACTGCGCCGAGCTGCAGCGGTGGATGTGGCGGAGCTACTGGTGCTCCGCTGGCTGTCAGAGCTGGGCGCCGCCGCCGGGGACACACAACGCCCCGGCCGGCGACTACCAGCTACTTTATGACACTCGACACTGGCACAGCTACCCGTATCTTCTCACCCCGGGCGCCCTCTCTCCTCCTCCGCCGGGAGGGGCCCAGACGGAGCGGGGCTCAGCGGGCACCGACGCCCCGCCGCGGGCAGGTAGGCATTTCAGCAGGCACCGCTGCTTCTACTTCTTAAATGTCTAAGCTGGGTCATGAGTTTTATGGCAAACAGGCTTAGTAGTAAATATCCTTTAGGAAACAAGCTTATATGATTAGAGTCCTTCGGGGTCGCTCTGAGTTCTTTGCTGACTTTTAGTATACGTATGTACACAGTGAAACCATTGCTTCAGGAAAACCACTGTTTGCAGTCTCTTGTGCATTTTTTTAAATTTTGAATAGATGGAATTTAAGTCACTAAAGTAGGGTTGCAGCAAGCTGCAGCCTCAGCAGGCGACAGAGTTTCAGTCAACATCCTGGACAGGTTGCCCATTAATCACAGGGTTAACACAGAGAACAGGCAATAAAGTTTAACTTTGGTTTGTGGGCAGAAGCTGAACACTCATAAGGCCCTAATCGACACCACCACCTTGGACATTGGTACATCAAAGACAGTGGGAACTGTTTTTTCTAATGCCTCAAACTTGAATATAAAATTACAAAACATTAAATGTACTACACTGGAACAAGCCCTAGATTCCACATAAATATCAAGGGGACACAATCTACTGCTTTAATAGAAAATACCGACATGCATTAATGTACCAAGTTGTGTCTTTTGCTCCTCAGGACGTGAGTACACCATCCCCTCTCCCCTCCAGAGGTTCCTGGCAGAAACAGTGGACTTCTGCATTCTGTTTTGTGTGAAGGTCACCATTGTGCTGTGGATCATGCATCTGAGTGGGATGACGTGAGTAAAGTATCAAGCAGTAGCAGAAATCACGATCCGAGACTCCACAAACTGAGTCTGAAAGCAGAATATATAAGCATATTACATTACCTCCTATCTCACCTGACAGCGATGTGTATTTGAGTTCATTATGTAATTTGTGACATTAAAGATATTACATAATTGCTCTGATTCTGCCTTGTTTCGCCACATTCACACATACAGCTTTTCTCCTCTTTAAAGGGACATTGCCAAATTCATCACCCAGTTCATCGTGGTGGAGATAGACGAGAACACGTCCCTGGAGGATCTGGAGAAGATACTGGCTGTCGCTCTGGCCCACAGGGTGCTGGTGTGTGTCTATGAGGTGGGTCACTCCTCACACCAACTTGATAGAGGCCTTACTGTCTAGAATACTGTACATTCACAAAATAGAGAAAAAATCTTCACTTTTTCTACTTTCTTTCTTTCTTTTTTTTTTTTTTTTTGCTATGTTCACACTCAGAAAGACTTGGAGCAGTTGTTTCTGCTTTAGCAAAAAATATTGAGGAAAAGAAATATGAATCTGAAATATTTTAAATATTCAGGAATATTCAGACAGAAAGAATTTAAAACTTCTTCCAGCACTTGTTCATCACTTACTTTACCAGTTCTGACTGTTGCATGAGGCAATAGACAAATCCCACATTTACACGCAGTGGCTTTTTTTTCTTCTATAATGAAATAGAAGGTCTATTCCGTAGTAAAGAACCAAATATTTAATATCAGTCAAATGCAATTAACATACCCAATAAAGTAAATGAAGTAAACCCAATCTCTAAAGTTTAGAATATAATGGTGCCCGCCACTTTTATTCCACACGAACTGAAATATTCTTGATTTTATTCTTCCACTGTTGAAATCAGGAAAATAAAAAAATAGTGAATTTCAAAATCTAAAAGCATCCGTGTCCCCATAAGCATCTTAAAACTTTTCAGTTGAGGCAATTTGAGCTGGAAAATGACTACAGAAACAATCACTTTTCAATGAAAGTCATTTTTTTTCCATGGACTTGCATACTAAAGAAAAAAAATCAAACTCTTAGCTGCTCATATTGTAATGAATATCGTGTGCGAATAGATGTTGCGTAAAAGAGAGAAAGTAAAGGTGTTAAGGCGTCACTGTCTACATTGTGAACTTGTAAAAAAAAACCTTTATTTTGCGGTCATTCAGCGGTCTAGCACTTCCATGTATGTTTCACTTCACTTCACTCAAGCAGTGTTTACACTTTAGCATTCATGTCTGTGGGCGTGAAAACAAAAACAAACAGCAGTATTTTATGTTAATACAGTTTTTTTTTTTTTAACCAAACCCTTTCATTAAATACATATGGCGTTCCCTGGTGTGTAGACCCAGGATGATCGGGCGCCGCCTCGCCGCCACATGCTCCCCTTAATGAGAAGAGTCAGACGGAGCCGCAGCTCTTTACAACACAACAGCGTTTCCCACTGAGGCCAGTGATGCAACGCTGCCTTCACAGTTGCCTGAGATGAAGTCATGTATCACGTCTCTTGTTGAATTTGTGCGTCAGTGGCTTGTTCTCCCAGGTGGGACATTCAGGCACTTCAGACTTAACGCCATCTGGCATGTCGCGCCCCCCCCCGAGCCCATTCATATAAACAAAAATTCATTTCAGTGGGAATGTGGTGGCATCTGTGGCTTCTGCCTCGATTTCTTATGTTATTCACAAAAAATTAGGAGTTTTCTGCTCTGTTCAGTTTTCCCTGATTTCGTGTTTCTCTTGGTGAATCAGACCGTCTGTATTTGGGGCGCCGGCGGCGCCACGCCGGGAAAGTTTCTGCTGGGGCTGCAGGTGGTGACGTACGACACGTCCAGCGTGGTCCAGCACAACCGCGTTCTGGTGGTTCCGGCCACCGACGTCTCCCTGTCAGCGTGAGTCCACACCGGTATTCACCTGTTTGGCAATTCAAGTTCTTTTACTGTTCATGACAAAGCTCTCTCATGAACATTGTTTAGCTGTGCTTTAAATGTGTTAAGATCAACTTTTACAGGAGTCATATGTTCATTGATTCGGGTTATATTTCATTGGTTTCTCCACAGCTCAGCAATGCGGGCGTTGAAAAAGAACCTCTCCATCGCCTTCCTCATCCCGGTCTTCATCACGCTCTTCTTCTTCCGCCACAACCGGACCGCGTACGACGTCGTGGCGGGCACCATCGTGGTCCAGCGCCGGGGGGCCAGATAGCGCCCCCTCCAGGCAGAAGACTCTCATCCAGGACTTTACTGCTGATGCGGCGTTACAGGCCTGTGGGGTCTTTACTGACATTTAGAGCCGTGCCGCCGCCGTGCGGCTCCGGGGGGAGCAGGAACCTTTTTCCCGTGACACTGGAACCTTGTGACACCCTTTAACGTAATGTTTTTTTTGTTTTTTTTCTGAATATGTGAAGCTGGAGGTGTACTAAGACGTCTTCTGGTGCACTGTGGATTCCTGTGTGTGTGATGCCTCAGTGCACTCTTTATTTATTTTGTATGAAGTTGAACGTGCTTGTGTTTTTAGAATTTAATGAGTTGGTCTTTGGCGACCTCTTGTGGTTTTATTTAAAATGTTCAACCATTTTCCACAGTGGCTTTCTACGTTTTCATTTCTATCATTTAGTAAGAGAAAAATCTGACACGAAGGAGCCGAACATTCTGTCTGTACATGAGTCACCTCTGGGTTGTTTTTTTTTTTTAATTCCTTGATTTTATATTATCAAACCCACCTGCCCTCACTGCTGCCACACAAACCCAAAGTTAATACAGTACTTGAATTTCAGAGTCTTATCAGGGTCCAATATGGCGAATGTGAATTTCCTCCTAAAGGGGCTTCCTGTGTTTCCTCCTGGCTGCTCTAGAGTTTTGAGCAGTGATCCTGAAAGGTTTGTTTTAGGATCCGGTTGAAGGTTGAGCCAGGAATAGGTTGTAATGCTGTAAATTTAGTGTTGATTTTATTGTGACACATATTAATATTTACATACATTTTGCTACAGGAAGCGTTGACATGAGCGGGATGTGATCAGGTGTACAAAAAATAAAACGGGCACTTGAAAACTAAGATGATAGTAACCTAACTCGCCTGTTAATTTTGGGACTCCAGCCACATGATTTTTTTGTTTTCAACAGATTGTTCAGTGCTCCAGTAAGGCTGTCAGATCTCTACTTAAGAACAAAATGAAACTCCTGCTATTAAATATGATGGATTTAAGAATGCACTGCAGCGCTGGTTCAGTATCTCCAATTTGCCTAAATCCACTGCATGAACACAACCTAATGATGTGTGTGATTGGATGCTTTCCAAACCTATTAAAAAAGAAAAATAAGAAAACATTCTCTCATTGTGACGGCACACCGCGAGACGGGGGCAGAAAATACAGCATCCACCGAGAGTTCTTCAAAATAGGCCAAATATATCATTAAAATCATTTTTTTTAACTGAATTTTATTGATATGTGTTTTTTTTGGGTTTTTTTTTTTTAAATAAAATACTTGTAGTTGCAGTTGTGCACGGGTAAAACAAGGAAGATGTTGGAATGTAGCGCAGACTGAAGAGAAAACAGCAGGCAGCATCACAGTGAAGGTTTTTTTTCTTTCAGCTTTTAGGAGTAGCTACACAATAGTTTAAAATGGAAAAACTCCACGTGAGACAAAGTTGTCGGCAAATTAAAAAAAAGAAAAGGAATATAATTGACAGGGGATTTTCAGAATATGTTAAGGAATTAATTTCCTTGGACCCACGCCTGAGAAGGTGGGTGACCGAGCTACTGTATTGTAGAAATATGGGATTAAAGGGATTACGTTTCACTTAAAGACCTGCAAAGGACATTACACACCTGGCTTTTAACACAAAGGTCACCTTCAACTGAAGCACAGACCAACTTCAGGTCATTTCAGTTTGTGGCTCAAACTTCGTTTTCTCTTCTGTTTACCCTGCTGAAAAATGACGATTGCACAAATGTAGATGCTCTTTATTTGAAAAAAGTGGCACCCTTTTGACAAACATATCGGGACTGAGGTGGGTGACCACCGAATGACCTTGATCTTTCAGGGTGAATTTCTGAAAACGTGCACACTGAGGGCTGCGGAGGCCGAATCCTTCGAGAAACAGGCTTTTGTGCTTATGAAGCGCAATGTCAAGTCAGTGGTTGTAATTTTGAACTCAAGAATATTCAAACTGAAAATCCAAGCCTCATGGAAAAGAAAGAAAAGAAAGAAAAAATGTTGTTTAAATCACCTCATTTGTTTTGTGTGAAAAGAAGTGTATTTGAATTTAGGTTGCTTATATTAGTCACTTGTGCCTTTTTGCACTGAAACAAGAGCTAAGCAGTTGGAGTCATTCTCAGTTTTTACGTGCCCAAATTAATCTGGATTGGAATAACCTGTGTGTGAATGCATTGACCTCTCCTCCAAGCTATTCTCCATAGTTGTAACAACACTTGAGGCCGAGCCACAGGAGGGCAGCACAGCGCAACACAGTCACAGCACTAATAAACTCCTATTACAGCTCAGATATCCAGAATTTTACTCATTACTGTACACGAATATGTTGCTTTGTGCATTTATTCTCAGTTGCAGCTGGTCTTCAACTCTATGGTGACTGTCTTTTATTGCCACATCAGGCATTTGACAGCCATGAACTCTTCTTAACTCCTAGTTTGTTTGTTTTTTTGTCAGAAACATCTATATTATGACTCGTGCACTTACTATCTTTTAACTGTGCCTTGTTAGAGATAATATGCTTTATATAAATCCCCCCAACAAGACTCTTAGCTTCCTGATAAATAAAGAATGATGCGTATTTTTAACAGTTGGGTTAAATACAGTCTGCATTATTCACACAGAAGTTGTGATGGGACTTTTTTAGGAATGCCGTGTTTGTGGTTTAAAATGGGTAGAAAAACCACACAGTGACCGAGGGCGACCGTATCGCCTCCTCTTTGCATGGTTCAACCATGAAACCACTGAACCACTTGGTGATCGTCACTATAAAAGCATAATTTTCACACAGAATTTCCAGATTCCCATTGGAATTTCCCTCATACAGTAATATGTTGTTATTCATTTCACGTGCACCAGAGGGGAAAGAACAGCAGTGATGTTAGCGAGCAAAAGTTAAATATCAATGGTAATAACACCTGAGAAGTGGAGCCATGCGTAAAGTGTGTTCATGAGTAACTGGGAAGTGAGAGAGTTTCATTTTAAGATGTTCTGTTGGCTGAGCCACAAATTCTACTCAACTCAAACGTATCGGCACTCCTGAACTGTCTCCACTCTCAAAAATGTCCTGTTATTTTTATAAGAAGTCATAAATAACACGCAGAGTTACTCTAATTTTTTTTGATTCTCAGTGGCAAATTGCATTAGAGTTGAATTCTTGCGAGCAGGGTTCATGTAGGATGAGCCGGCGGCACATTTTGTCTCCTGGTCCCAGAAGGAAGACGCAGCGTTCGTCAGGACGGTAGTTTTAAATAGCAGCCATTAATCCTTATGAATTAGTAATCGTCGCCCGTCTCTTGCCAAGTTTTTCACTCCAACATACGACCGAATGAAACAAAAAGACAAATCATAGTTACAAATCAAGATGCTTTCAAGTGTGTGTAACGCCGTTCTCTGACAGCTGAGGCTCGGCTGTCTTATTTCTGTCTGCGCATTTCTCCAATCTGGGGATCATCAGTTCAACTTCTATCTTTTTTCTTGAACTCACACTTGTGGAGGGTAGACTATATGCAAATTTAGAATTTGAATTATAAATCTTCAGATTGTAAAACTGAGATAAGAATAATAAAAAAAAGAATGGCTTTGAGGCAGTGAGAAAATGAGCCTTCTGTTGAATAATCTCCACGCAGGGAAAGACTATCCAAACATTTTGTCAACCATTGTGCTCGATTCTAAAAGTTCATCACAGCATTTTGTCCTTCACTTGCAAGTTTTTGTGCTGAGAGTCATGAGTTGTTCTCCATGCCAGGGAACTGTGAGAGGCTTAGCAATAATTACGCCTCAAGTGGCTCTAATACAAATTTCACAGGGAGGCAGAGAGGAGAGAGAGAGAGAGAGAGAGAGAGAGAGAGAGAGAGAGAGAGAGAGAGAAAGCAACTGAAAGTGTGAGACACAGAGAGGGATTAAGAGAAAGACAAAAGCCCAGGAGGAAACGGGGGATCGGCAAAGGCAGCTGAAGAATGAGAAGAGAGAGAGAGAGAGAGAGAGAGAGAGAGAGATGGGAAGAGAAGTGCAGGAATGAGGGAGGAAGACGGAGAGGATGAGAAGGAGTGAGAGGCTGAGGGACACCATGCTTGAAAATTCTCTCTGATCTTTGAGCCGTGGGACCAGAGGCGATGGAATACCCCGCGGAAGTCTATTAAAATTCAACCAGCCTCACTTAAAGCTTTCAGTTATTATACAAGAGCTGCCCCCCCCCCAGCAGCTCGGCTCTCTCTGTTTACTCTCGGTCACACTCAACACGAGCACACATGCAATGAGAACCAAGCACACCCATTCACGCACACGTCCACGCTCTCTTCGCTGATAACACACGCGCAACAGAGCCTATGAACTCACAAAACACACAGGAACAAGTCAGTGTAGCAATGCAGCTGTTGCAAAGAGCTACTTGTTTTGTTTAGTTTAGTTTTGTTTTGAAGGAAAGTTGTACCCAGGAGTACTGAACTTTTCAGAGGGCCACACTGTTTTCCCCGGGTACTTTGTCTTTCTCACAAAGTCCAAAGTCTTTCAGGTTAATGGGTGACTCTGAACATCAACGCGATGTACTTGATGAACATTTTTAACCCAAGGCTTTAATCTCGCACGCTGTCAGTTTCATCAGAACAGCTCGGTGCTTTCATGTCACAAAGACTTTCTAACCTGATGTCAGGGCGGGATTAGACGGCGTGCCGTCAACTCGGGCCTGCTGGCTGTTTGCCCCCCGCCCCCCCCTTGCTCCCTCCAGCGGCGCTCTGAGATGGATAGCTGAGTGCGTTTTCAACCTGACAGAACATGCTCCTTCACCGCTGACCGCGGCTGAAAGGGCGGCCGGTCGGGGAGCGAGGGCGCTGAGGTGGTGCACACCTTTCAGGGAACATTTCACAGATACCATTTACGCTGCGACTTGAAGCAGCAGGATTGAGGCCGAGTGCATTTGGGTCAAGGGTTGAGTTATCAGAAGGGAAAAGCATACAAAATTCATGCCGTTTCAGTGCATAAAACTTTTAAAAGTACGCATTTAAGTGTACATTTTAAATGTTTTAGTGAAGAAATGTAGCTGAATGCAAACAAAATAAAAAACTTGTATAATTGTTATCTGTTTCCTGTGGGGATGGTTATATTTCCATATAAACTCGATGCACTTTATGCAGATGTACACACAAAGGTTTGTGACTCACCTCTTTCAGTAGTTGAACATTTCATGGGAATTTTTATAGCGAGTCTGCAGTCCGCCCTCAGATACCGCCAGATCTCCTTCCAGATGCTTGGACGCTCACCAACACCGAGGAGCTGTAAAGGTTTCTGCCTCAACAAGAAGTGGGAGTACATTATCTGTGTGATGCTAATGAAAAAAATAAATAAACATTCTTCTTGACAGCGTTGTTCCTATCAGTGCTGTGTTTTACCTCCCTCTGACTGACCGGTAAGTGAAGCTTCAGAGTCCTGGATGTTAATACAGTCAGAGTTTTTAGTTAAAAAGCATTAAATCTGTTGTTTCTCTGTAAAAGTGTATAAATACAATTACATTCAATTGACAGTGAAATGGAAATAAGAAATTAATTTTTTGTATCCATATATTTACATCTAAGGCATAATTTAAGAAACCCTATAACCATGTGAGATGTTTTTTTTTTTCTTCTTTCTTCACAGCTCTTGGACGTGTGGCCCAGCAGAGGGAGTCCCTTTAGAGAGGACTGTCTGTCTCCTGGCTCCTCAGAGCCGCTCCCTCATTGGCTCCCGGGAGCCTGGGTGTCAGAGGCCGCTCAGCCAATCGCTGCGCTTCTGGGCCACAAACATCTGAAGTAGTAATAATGTGGAATGTGCTGGCTCGGCATGAGCTGTCAACTGGAGCATGTAGTACTATACTATATACAGCTGGGGGGGAGGAGGAGGAGAGCGGGGAGGCGGAGGAAGTGGTAAACACTGGATGACAGAGTAGTAGTCTCATTGTGCACTCTGAGTGTGTGTGTGCGTGCGTGCGTGCGTGCGTGGGTCAGCTGCTCCTGATTGCCCCACCCTATGTGCCTCTCCCTGTTAAGAATTCACACACACACACACACACACACACACACATTTTACCCTCCTGCATGTACAATCTTGTACAGCTTGAAACAACTTGTTAAAAAAAAAAAAGAGAGAACATGAGACTGAAATAGATACAAAAGCATGTCCCAGTTTAAAAGTCTGCTGTCGGCGCAGATACACAGCGTGTTCAAACAAACGTAACAGGGCGTGCAGTGTGTGCTCGCATGTGTGTGTGATTATTGACATGGTACTGAATGTACAGTTCTGAGCGCTGACTTTAATCCCTGTGTTGACAGAATCTGCGGGGCATTTGTGTCCTTTGCTGAAGCTACAGTAATGCTTTGCAGCGGGTTACATGCAACATGACACACAAAGTATCAGCCAGCCCTGACCCAGGATCAGGGCCTCGACGCTGGGGTCCCAACACACCCAACACTGGGTTCCCTCTAGCGGAACTATGTGTAAAATGACACAGTCCCACAGCTTGAACAGATCTAAAATAAACCTCAAGTGGCTGCTGGTATGGTCATACGCAGTATCTCCATATGTGCTGATGCTGTAGTCTGCAGGGAGATAAGCATTTATGTGACTTAGAGCTCAAGAGACATAGAAAAGAGCCAAAGGAAGGGAAGGAATAAATGAAAAAAGAGTTTGAGCACATCTTTTTTTTTTTTCCAAACATTTGCAAGTATGCATATCAAAAATGGATTTAGCCCGTGTCTGTTTTGAAGTTCGATGGCCGGTATGCACAGAATCTGAAAAATTCCACTCGTCTCTCCCCCGGATAGCAGAGCAGCAGTCTGATGATAACGTGTGACTACATGGCTCAGCTGCTGGAGGTCTGGAGGTAAGCGAGCGAGGACACGAGCGACCACATGCAAACAAGCACCAAACAACACGGTACAGGCATCAAACAGTCGTCCTGTGTCACCCATTTGATTTGCACTCACGTAGTAGTATTGGTAGGTCGTCTGCCTGAGTAAGTTCAGCAGGTTCAGCTGGATGAATCAGCAAGAGAGAGAGAAACGCTCCGAAGCAGCTGAATGAGGCTGTGAAGGTTAAAGATGTTAAATGAAACGAAGGCAAGCACATTGCTGTTTTATCACATTTTCATAGAAATAAACTGAAATGTTTACATTTCCCTGCTTATTTCTCTGGCTTCTAGACTTTATGGCGATGCCGAGTTTAAAGGGGCAAATACTGTATGCCGGGAAATTCTGTCTTTGCCCCAGTGGTGAACATGTAATGATTCCATCATGCAGGTATTTGAACAACCTCGCCTTTTTCCACAGTAAATTCCTCCTGCAACAAGACGAGTCACACTCTGAAACACACACTTCTTTGGAAATGAGTGTGTCAGAGCTTGTGTTGACTTGCAAGATTACTGTAAAACAGTAATGCCTTGCAAGTTATTTTAGGTTTTATATCAAATACAGCTGGTTACATGAAGAATATGTGATGAGCTACACAATTAAAACCAAAGAAAAAACGAATAAGAAATGGACATATAGAGACGGTATTCGAACTTTTTGAAGAATATAAGCATGTACTATCATGAAAGAAAACTTAATCTAACTATATTGGGAGATGCATACTAATTACTTTAGTACTCTCAAGTGCATAATGTATTTTTTATTACATTAAATTCATTTATTCAAAGCTGTGATCTTCACAGAGATACACACTTTATGCTGCCGACACACATTTGACTCCGCGAGCTGATGTGAACAGAGGAAACTCAGAGAAAAGCCGCTTTGTGCTGACCGGAGACGTGATGCAGAGATAAAGCAAAGGCACAGGCTGAGGCAGCTCATAACGCATCGATGCCACAGTAGAAAAACAAGGTTTATGGCATTTCATGTAGGAAAGATGACATGGCTGACAAATATACTATAATGTCAAGCGTTAAGCACACCCGTCACTCAACCGGTCCTTATGTCAGCACCAAACCGTGTGCCTGCCAGAATCAACCCTTTGGCATGCTTCTTAACTCCATGCATAATTTTTTTTCATATTTTTATGCCATGATTTGTGACATAAAAATTGTTTTGGATGGTGCAGACTTTCTCAGTTTTAAACTTTAACACTCTTAAATCTTCACCATTTTCTCCGTGTGGAACAATTTTTTGAGTATTACCAGGTAATAAGTTATTCTTTGCTCTATGAATTATTTGAATAGTTTTAAACTCCACAAGATCCATGACTGTTAAAATGTTTGATTATGAGGAAAGTGGATATGTTCTCGAAAGCGACCTTGTCTGCCACAACTCTGTAAAGCAGAGCCTCTGCTGAGGAGACTCTATACTGCCACCTAAAGTACAACACAGGCATGACTAAAGTTTTACTTTATGCCCCTTTAAGGTATTTCTAACAACCCAAACAGAGAATATCAATGTTTTTATTTAAGCAGTTATTTTTTTGTGTTTACGCCTCTACCTGTTCAGCAGTTGTAATACAGAATCCTATTGTTTGTTGCTAAAGTACATGGTATTAAATTTAACATGTACTTTAGGCTTTCATTGTGTTGTTTCATGGTATAGCTACCATTTCTGTATCATTCATTGAATTTAATAAAACCCCCTCACTTACTGTATTTATGTTCAGCCCTCCTTCCCAGAGTTTGACCTCCTGAACTTTCAGGACAGAAGCTGAGGCCAGGGTCGGAGAACTTTGTCTCATAAGTACAATAACTGTTTTTGTGAGTCATGTCTCTCTGATAACTCTATCAGACACAAAGCATGTATGTTTATACAACTGTGGAAAAAAAATAATTGCCACACAGAAAGCGAAAAGCAACATTTTTCCCACATTCGCTGTAATACCTGAGTCAACAAAGAGACAAAGTGCTCAGACGAGCGCATGAGCGGGCATAATAACACCTAAACAAGAGGCTTCGCTGTTATCCAGCATAAATAAAGACTCAAAAGATAATCAGCAGCTGCGCACGGAGACTCTCCCTCGCCGAGAGAGACTTTTCGATCCGTTTATGACGAAGACGACACATGCAGAGACACACAGCAGTAAAGATGATTTGATGGCGTTTCAGAGTGTACGGGCGTAATGCTGCGAGGCCTCTTTGTGGTCAGACATAAAGGGAAACCCTGAGTTGATGAGACAGCAACAATATTGATTCGAGTTTTTAAAAGGGCTTTGAAATTGAGTGTCTAGACGACGTGTCCTGCTGAGTGTTTATGTTCGGTTGAACTGGAGGAGCTCAGAAGTCAGATAAAAGTGGAGGCTGCAGTGTTTTGTCTTTTTTTTTTTAAATGTAATCTTGCATCACAGTGAGACATTCACATCTCAATACAACATGAAACAGTGTTAAGTTTCATTCTTGAATCAGGCCACCACTCCAAGGTCTTTTAATATTTGAATGCTTTGAATCAAATGTACTCGAATGCCTGAAAATAAATGTCTTTGGCTTCATTCTTTGTTATTTCAAAGTTCTTCCACTGGAGTCATTGGTGGAAGCTTAACACTGATCCAGATGTTCCATATGTCGTGCGCAACATAGTTCAAGATGAATAGCAACATGTGGTACTGTAACATGCAGATATCAGATGTGTGGAGAAACAATCCAAACCTCAATATTCTGTTGCTAATTGTGGCGATCAGGTCCTGAAACCGCAGAAGCAGCATCGATTGATGCCCGCAGTGAGTCGGCCTGGCTGCTCTTGTCCCATAACAGTCCGGTAGCAATTACTGTGTTCATCATTTAATCTGTTATTTTTTTTCAGTTCACCATCAATGTTTTCAATCAAAAACTGCTGAATGATGATGCTGAAAAATATGGCAAAAACATCCAAGTCACACATGCTTATGCTCTTTTCTTTTCTTTTCTTTTTTTTTAACCTTCAATCCAAAATCGCTTTATTATTTGATGTTTTATACTCTCTGTTCTTTCTCTTTCTGTCTTTTCTTTCCATGAATCCCAAACGGTCACGGCTGCCTCCAGTCTGGAGGTTTCATCATGTTGAAAGAGAGTTCTTTTTCTCTCATCACTGTCACATTCTGTTTTATTGTTGACAAAGCGGTGTAGTGGTTAGTCCTCCTGTTTCACCACTGGAAAATCCCCGGTTTGAGTCCAGTCTCCCTGTGTGTGTGTGTGTGCATGAACACACTGCACACAGAAGAGCCCTGTCGGTGTATGAACCCATGACCTTCTTCACTATGAGATGAGAGCACAAACCATTACGACCTATAATATTATGATTTTGATTATTGTTTGTGATTATTTTTGTTGTGTTTCTTGTCACATGTTACTGCCAAAAGAAGTGTCATGACAGTAACATGTTATTCCCCAAAACTATAAACTAGTTAGCTGTTCCTCCTTTTTTTCAGTTTGGATGTCTGCGGCTTACGTGAATTACTGTCACAAAACTGACGTGCATGAGAGAAAGAGGAAGACGTTTTAACGTGGTAAAATAAGAGAAATCTCCACGAGGCATACTCATACCACCTTTACCACGGATCAAAGGCCCCTTCTGCTCCTCTTTGCTCCTTCACCTCGATCTGTCTTCATCCTGCTCTCTTGCGACTCGTCAGCCTGTCAACTTCCCTTTCTTTTCTTCTTCCAGTGTCATGCTATCAAACACAGAAAAAGAGAATCGGGCGCCCTGGCAGACGGGCAGAATGCGCTGCATGGTCTACAGATTTGTCGTCTGCCTCTTTCCAGCTCCTCTATTATCCCGCTGACTCCTCGGTGACCCCGGAGTCAGCGCTGCAGAGGCCTGTCCTGATATCGCGCGCTCTTGTTTTTGTGTATGCGTGTGCGAGTGTGTAACAGAGTGTTCGAGAGCCTCCCTGGCCTGGTCAATAATTAAAGTGACTGCTTAGTAGGAGGAGAGTGGCTCAGACATGAGAGAGACTTTTTCAACTCTTATTAAACTGGAGGAGATATCAGAGACGCTCTCTTCATTCATGATACATGAGGAGCTGGTGTTTGTATTTTTTGGGGACAGAAGGTTGAAACACAGACGAGACATTAAAGGAATAACCAACATCTCGTACGGGAAGAATAATGACGAGGGTGAAAGTGGATTCTAATATTTCCACCGCGGTGATTTGCAGTGAACCATGAAGGCAAAAGGCGAAGCAACAGTTTAACAGTGAGTGAAAAGCAGAAAAACATTTGGTGTCTGTCTAATATTACAGTTTTCATCTACAAAGGCAGAAAAGTCTAATAATAAGTTCTGGGTCCACAACTAAGAGCCAATTATTTTTTCCTACAGAGGGAGCATGACTGTTAGATGCACACACACACTCATCTTTGTTCTGTGCCTCTCTTTCGATGCTTATTTATGTTTTATCAAAAGCGAAGTGTGAAGTCATTTTTCATCCAATGCACTCATTCTAAGATGTCACTTTTGTTGTTGTTGTTGTTGTTGTTGTTGTGCTTGTGGCCCGTCTAAAGACTGTGAGAATAAAACACATTCAGACACACACACAATCAAAGTATGTTTCTTCTTTCCAATTAAGTCCAGAGTTTTTAAAGGGATCCCATTAAAAGCACTCCAGATTACTTCCCAAAATCTGCCGGCCCAGGAAAGCCTGATTCAATTGGCTGCCGTTAATACACAGATTAGGGAACTCTCTTTGCATCCTAATCCTCCCCGCTTTCCTTCTCCCTTGTCGCAGAATGGGGAAGGTGTGTGAGAACAGGTTAGCCGATAGCAGACATTCACTGCAGGATTACATTCGCAAGGGCGGCTCTAAGCCGGTGTAATTTGGTTGTTGGGAGAGGTGGTGTGAAAGTGATGGCGCGGTAGGACGACTGTAATGGTTACACACTGATTTAGATGCTCCTCAAGCTTGACTTCTGCATGCGGACTCCATAATACGGATATTTAACCAGGATAAGATGCATAAAGGTTACTGCTGCAGTTTTCAATAGGAAAAAGAAGGTAGGAAGAAAAAGAAATGTTTTACAGCTGAAGTGCAATTCATTTGCCAGTTTTGCATGAAGAAATAAAAAAGCAACAATGGAAACGATGGAAAAGAACAGTGTGTGAAGGGTTGTTGGTGGGCTGGAGCTGAGTCAGTGCACACTCAACGCACATCTGCATAACCTCATTGACCAGTTTAACCCTTATGAACCTGCAAACACTTTCAGTTTCAAACAACAGGGGGAGCAGTGAGCGTCTTCAATGAACTCCATCCACCGTGCACAGGCAGGACTGGAGGAGATGCTGCAGCCTTGAAATCAGAAGTGACAGCTGTTTTTAAAGCGTACAAGATGAGCTTTCCCCTTCCACCGAGACAGTCTTTATTGCTTTTTTTTTTTTTTTTTTTTTTTTTTTTTGTTTGTTTTTGCAGAGAATGTGTGGGGTTGACATTTCAAAGTACTGGCTTATTCTTCCTCCAGTGAATTGACCTGTGAATGGAGAGAATCAGAGACAGATTGAAAAAAGAAAAAGAAATCTGTTTAATGCCTGGAGTGCTCAGGTACTCAATGAATGATTATCCCATGATAAGCGAAGCACACTTCAGAGATCATATTACTATGTTACTCTGCCGTCAAATGATGAAAGAAGTGTCCGTGGCCAGAAGAATTCTTGAACTTCTTTCAAACACTGGCCGTGAGTTATTCCACATCTTTCTCTGTGCCTGCTGGATCTCCACTCTGTTATTTATTTATGTTCCAGGTAAAGTGTCAAATCCCTTATTTGTGTACACTTTGCCTGGATATCTCTCATTTAGTGAAATAAAGGCTCTTCTTGTTTAAACTGTCAACAGAGTAATTGCTGCATTGAAAAAAAAATGCATTGACCTTTGAATATGAGACTTTTACAAGCAAATATGCACATTGGACTTGAAGCAGGAAGTCTGTCTACTGTATGTTTCTCAGGGCTCGTCCCATACAGGCCACACCTAGAACACTTTATTGTCTCTGAATGTTTACCATTTACACCTCCACAAAGAACTCAGGTGCATCTCTGGGGAGTAACGCAACCCTCCAAGAATCTGCTCCTCCTCTGGGAGGAGTTTTTTATGTTTTTTTTATTCCTCGAGCATGCCATGGCCCCACACTGCGACGCATTCTCATTGTGCTCCGAACAGCGTGAGCCAACAGTTCAAATCAAAGCTCTGCAGACAGAAACACAGTGAAACTGTCCCTCAGAAAACCTAACCTTTTAGCTTTTCCATATGTGGAGCCTCTCAGCCGCCCACTGCCTGGGCGAGTTGGTGTAAAGCTGTAAGCGCACGCTGAGCGGAACAAGAACATAAAGACTGGTGCAAGTGCATGCTGGGTACATACAGAACATGCAGCTGCATCAGCTACCAAGGCACCAAGCAGATCTGTTGATTTAAAGGACCGACAGGGATCCATCCATCCATCCTTTAGACGGCTTTAATCAGCTCAGGGTCGCGAGGCGCTGGTACTGCAGTCCACCACTCCGTCACGTCGCAAACATACACACTCCGTTTAACACCCTGCAGGCACTTGGTTAATTGGTAGCTCTTATGAGCTACCAATTAACCCATACACACACAAGGAGGACATACAAGCTCTGTACCAATGTGCGGCCTTGACAAGGTTCATTTTGTGATTTATTCAGGAATGACTGGTCTTCATTTTCTCTATAAATCTACTATAACGAGAAATAAATCACCTACAGATTTATAAGCGAGATCCAAGTATGTCTTGGCCAAGACAGGCAGCAATTTATGAACAAATTTACAAGGCACATCACAATCAGAATTCACAGTAATTCCAACAAGTGCAACACAGTAGTAATTATAATGATTTCCAAAGACTTAAAGGTATTTAGGACACTTTGCACAATCTAAAGCCTGATCATGTTTGAACCAAAACAGGTGTGACATTGAGACATGACACATGTGCCCATATCAAGTTATTTATTCATCTAAAAGTCACATACTTTTTCAGCATAAGCACAAGGACATAAACATTGTCTGCATAATGAATTCATGTGAAACGAAACGCTCGCTTCATTCAGATATTAAAGTCCATTCATGGCCAGGCTGTGTCTCTTCATTTCTATGCATCCAGGCCACGGATGTAATGCTAGCCTTCCGGCGAACAGGGCAGCCTACCTCGCCGTCTCTTTGTTTGGCGTACATGTGACAAGGGCACAATGGAGAGCCGGACAATGGGCCACTTATTGAGTGACTGGCAGGGAGTGGGATACATCCCTGATCGTCTGTCACTCCGCGGCCTCGTGCGCCGACGGCTCATGGTCGGGGTCAGGTTGCGCTCTCCTCTAACGAAGAGGTGAAGGCACTTTCTCTCATGCTGGAAATCTGGGAGAGGTCACGGAGGTCGGGATGATACAAAACCTCTGAAAAGATGGACGGGGCTGAATTCCTGCATGTTGATTTTGACACGGTAGCTCAGGCGGGGTTTGCGGTTTTTCTGAACTTTGGTTGACTCTTAATTCTAAATCGGAATGAAAAGCAGGAGTTCAAAAAGTCATTTAGAGTTCAGTGCATGACTACATAAAGATCTTTCATCGACATGTTTCCTTGTATGGCTCCATGGTTGTGTTTATGTTTGTTATGTGTGTAAGAGAAAACAGTTGCTCGGAGCAACTGAGATTTTCCATGGTGTTGCTGTCAGCTGACTGTCAGTCACTGTTTTCAGCTGACTCCATTCTCTCAGAGGTCCTGACCCTCTCCAGAAAAAAAACCCCCGATAATTTAAAGCTTTAATATATAGTCAAATCCACAGCTTTACATATATTGAAACAATAACTAGCATCATCCTCTAAAGGTGCATTTGATGTCATTGTACAGATTTGTCAATGAAAATTAACCATAAATCAGGAACAAAATAAATTTGTATTATCTGTAATGCATTTCTGAAAGACATAGTATTTTGTTTAGAATATTTGTCTCCATAAATGTTCATTGCTGTCAATTTAATGGAAAGGATTGTATTTAAATAAGAACAATATTATATATATATATATATATATATATATATATATATATATATATATATATATATATATATATATATATATATATATATTTATTCTTGTTTACTGATTATGTATCTTTTTTAAATTAGTTTACTTTGACAATATCCCCTCATACTAGGACCATCAGATTTACTCAAAGTCTGAATGCTGCAAAACAGTAATATACCTCATTAGACAATATAGACAATTTACAATCACTGCATTTATTTTTTTTCTGTACTTTTATTACAATATATATTTTTTTTATGTTTTAAATTTGTAAAAGCAACACTAACCTTGCTGTATTGTGTTCAGCTGAAATGATGATAAAGGCATTTTGACTGAATAATTTTTTAACCAAAGTATTTTTTTCCCCTCTGGCAAGGTTTTGATGTTGCTGGTTGCCTTTGGTTAAAAAACTCCATTCTCAGTCGTGCATACAACTTTGTTTTATCCTCACTGTATAACGGCCAAACAAACTGAATTCAACTCAAATCGAAGGATTAACAGTTATGATATTCTTCATATAATGTATATCATATTGAAACATTTTTTTTGTTTCAATATGGCAATTTTTTGAAGATTGTGTATATTTCCCAGGTTGTGACTCTGTCAGTGAACTTTCTCTGTATTCGCGCTCGCTGCCCTCAGAACACTCATATTTTAGCAGGAGCAGCTTACAAACTGCAACATTTCTGAACCCTCTCTCTCTCTCTCTCTCTCTCTCTCTCTCTCCCTCTCTCTCTCTCTCTCTCTCTCGCGAGGTGGGGGCGGGCACAGCGCTATTAGCCGCGCGCTGCAGACATCATTAGGAGGGGAGCCGCTTTCCACCGTCAGCGCCGGAGCAGAGCAGGGGAGCCCTGGCAACAAGGAGAGACACAAACTCAGCAGCCCGCTACACCCCGCAGTAAGTAGCGCCAAACTATTCGCCCGGAGCCGGTTCCTCCGGCCCGGCGCTGCCTTCTCCGTGTCACTTCAGTCTTTTGGAGCCGGGCAGATAAAAATGGCTGGAAGAACTGGAAAGGGTGGCGCTGACGCTCTGGTTTACTTCAAAGCACTGGAAAAATGTTTACTTCGCTCCCTGACCTATTTTTAAGTGTGTGAACAGCGCGGGGGCTCCCGGGCTCCGGGTGGCCGCACTTGTCATTCCGGTACGCGAATGCAAAGTGTAGTTTAAGTGGGACGGAGCGCGGCGGAGCCTCGGCCGCCGCCTGACCGAGCGGCGGAGCGCGTCCGCCGGGCGAGTTGCCGTCGGGCAGCCGCTGCACTTCCAGTAAACTGCGCCACTCGACCTCGACTCCCGACGCTTTGCTCTCTTTGCACACTGTTTCCCAGCGTCGCTCTCAGCCGAGCCGCGTCCCTCCGAGCCGTGCGTGTCTTCTCCTCAACTCTTTCGCCGCTGACAAGGACTGTCAAAGGCAAACGTTACATTTTTATCTACGTTTCACCATCGCGGAAGTGTTTTCTCCTCTCGGAGTAGAACTCAGCTCAGTTGTCATCATTCCTCCCGTGTTTTCTCTCTTTGATTGAAACATAGTTGTGTGTGTCAGTGCAGTGGATTAGTGATCTGTGCCTGCGCCGCCCTGTATGTTACTCCACAGTGTTGTACACGGCCAGCTGGTTGTAAAGGACATACGGTTTGTGATTGCAGGACTACCCGTGTCGTCATTCATCCAGCTTGGACCATTATATAACGGGACTGTAGGGAAGCCTGTGATAGCAGCCTATTTTTACTCTGTTTACACCTCGCAGCAGGGCAGGCTATGCGTCCCGAGCGGTAGCCTATGCTTTTTACGCACATTATCAATTTAACGTGGAGTCCAAAAAAAAAAAAAAAAAAAAAAAAAGGAGAGCCGCACTTCTCCCCTCCAGCCGCATGTTTACAGTTTGAAGTGTTCCCCTTTTTCTGGTGCTCTATGTGCAATCAGACCCAAAAAAGAAACTACTACTTGTTGATCTCCTCTCATGTTTGAAGCATGTCCTGCACATAGTAAACATTGAATGAGTTGTTATTATGACTTGTGTTACATCACATTATTGACAGCATATGATAGTAACACGCCCCAAATGAGGAACACGGGAAATCTAAATTGTTATATTGTGCTTATAAAGATGCCTCCAGATAGTTGCTTAAAACAAACAGGGCAGGGATATTTTATTGAACAGATTATGTCACAGTTTACAGCTGTATTTCCCTGGACCGGGACTGGATTCCACTGCTTGGTGTGTTTCCGATGTCCACCGACTTTGTCACTTTCCACTCTTGTGAACTGCTTTTTACCAGAGATGTTCCCGGTGACTAATTCTTTCTATCTTCTAAATGAAAATATGAATCAAGGCTAGCCTGGAAAAGGACAATGCTCAACATATTCCAATAACTTTCTGGTGTATTTACCTTTAATAGAGTTTAAGTGGAAGCAGATCTGGTGTTGGTCATTATCATGATGAGTTATGTTATCTTTTCACAGTGGGTGGGATCACATCGTCTCTGGGTGAATTATGCCAAATCAGCAGGTTAATATCCAAACTCTTGAGTTGAATGTTGATCTTTTTTTGACACAGGCTCTATGCTGCCTTGTTTTCGATTTATAGGACATCTCTCTAACTTCCCACTGCACTGTTTTAAAGCTGAAATGTACTGGAGCGTTGTCGCTGGGAGGGGGATGCTGCCCTGACGGCTCTGCAGCCCCGGCAGGCGGGCAACTGCATGACAGTTAAGCGACCTTGTACATGAATAAAACATCAATTGGTTTAACCGACTAATATTTCTGGTGCGGGCTAGAGAGAGACGGGTGGACGTTTAATTGTTCAGCCGACTAATCGTGCACGCTCCCTGCTGTTACCAGACTTCTGGTGTCATTCATTTAAATGAGGCGTGCAGGAGCAGGGAGACACCTGCACACATGCAAGGCGGATGCTCCGGGGGCCAGAAAAGGAGAATATTCTGGAGATTTCTGAAATGGTTTTATGATCTCATGCTCATTTACATTTTTTTTTCTTTTTTTTTTGTTTTTTGCTCTAAAGCCTCATTCCAATTCTTTTAAGGGGAAAAAAAACATCTGCGAAGACACTGTTCATATTATCATATTATACATTTGTAATGATATGGCTGTTGTTTCGCAATTGCTGACAGAGGATGTCAGTTTAAGTTGTAAATTGCTGTTTTTGTGTTCCTACGAATTGCTGGGCTTTGTGATTCACTCAGAGATAAGCTCACGCCAATAGAGAATACCTGTTTTAGGGTGATTTAAGAAGACACCATCTTAGAGGATAATTTTAGACTGGGAGGAGTGGAGCAGAAGCGTGGGCCAAAGTCAGCAGCACTGCGATTTCAAATAAGGCAGTTTGGGCGCTATTATGGCTATTGCCATGCAGATGTGAGACAAACAGAGAGCAAACAGTACACTGTGGCATTTGAGGAAGGAATTTAAGAGTTGGGACGGAACAAAAGTTAACCTCAACACGAAATCCTTCAGGACGAAGTTTGACAACTTAAAGGGTGGCGAGTGCGTGGCCAGAGGACGGATTGCATTTCAGAGAGCGGAGAGAAAGGTTTACAAAATAGGTAAACACAATGTTACGCAGGAATTTAGGTAAGATTAAATAGCGGATGAGTGTAGGAGTACGTCTAAAATTTACAAGATAAACTCCAGATTTTTGGAATGGTTTGTTACTGGAGACTGAGAAGGAAATAAATTGTATATTTTTTGGGAACAGTAGAGGGAGTAGTTGTAGTTTTGAGGAGTTTCTGGTTGAAGCAGCAAAGGAATTGTGATAGATCCATGGGGTTTGCTATTTCAGATGTCTGCAAAGGAAGGGTTTGCCTTAGGTTTGATGGCGAGCAGGAAGGGGGAGACCGAACCGCAGTGCTCTATTGTGCGTTCGTGCCACTGTGAATCCAGCGTGCAGTTCCTCCTACCCACCCACCCACCCATCCACCCACCCACCACATGCGTGCACACGCTCTTTACTACTGCCACCATAGCCTTTGATTCCAGCCGCCACTCACTTTCAAATGGTAATGAGAGGCAATTAGAAGCCAATGTGTCCTAATCACAAGCCATTTAACTGAGCTCGGCTCATTTGTCAGAGCCATATGTGCGCACGGACCCACGCAGTCAAACCAAACACACATGAATACACACATCTGCCAGATCATGCTAGAGTGTCTTCTTCATCATTGGAATTTGCTGCCTATGTAAGGGTAAAGATCATGTCAATGTGTGTGTGTGTGTGTGTGTGTGTGTGTGTGTGTGATGGAGACACGCACACACTCACACAGACGGTAATGATTGGGTGGAGATTTCACGGCTGCATGAGTAAAAGTGACAGAAATGGCTCTACACACTGCAAATACAGGCAGAGTGAATGATGGGTGGGCGGGTCAATGGGATTGGCCAGTGTGTGTAACAGGTGTTTGTGTGTGTCTGTGTAAATTTGTATAGAATTTAGCTAAGGCAACACAACCTGCTGTCTACATTTGCTCACTCTGAAACAAGTTGTGGTGCACTGTTCAGGCACATAACATATAACATCACATAACATTTACACAGATATGACAACATGTTCTCTATATGTTTGTCAGTAAAGCTCACTGCCTGTTTCATGTTGGTTTTTGAATGCCGGATCATGGTGTTTTCATGTTGGCACATTGCACCGAACAAACATCCAAAGGATTTCTATCACGCTGCATCAACTAACTGATATTTTGGCGATAACAAATTGATATCAGCGCTTATGTGCAGCGTGAACCTTTGTGCGTGTTTCATCTGAGACTACTATTTGAGGACCAACTGTTAACTCTCATACCATCCAAATATGTCACAAACAAAGCGCAGACGCTCATTACAATATCAAAAACGGAGCTGCTGCTCTCACTGTGCCTCTAGAGATGACAACAGTTACATGTCACATACCGTAAAAAAATAAAAAACAGACATTGAAAATACACACAAATTTCACACTGATTATAGGATTTGTGTTTCAGAAAGCTGCAGTGTTGTGCACACTGATTAGACATTGTTCTTCCGCTGCTTCACCGTCAGCCTTTCTGTCTGATCTCGTGCGACTTTTACACACACAAATTTTTGTGTTTGATGTAGGATCATGAAAACGATGTCAGCCCCTCTTTGCAGCTTTCACACTACACCGCGTGTCACGCGTTAATCCCCCCGTTGTTTCCGTTTTACACTAGGAGCTATCCATGAACCGCGGAGAGAATAGGCGGCCTTGCTGTTTGAAAGTGAACCGACGAAACGACTGTGTAAGAAGCGCGGCATCGAAGGATGCAAGATGACCAAAAACACAGAACAGCCAGTGAAGAGAGCCATGACTGGGGCAAAAAAGTGTGTGTGTGTGTTTGTGTCTGTGTGTGTGTGTGTGCGAGAAAGGATTTAAAAAAAGTAAAGAGCAGTGGGTGGGGATGGGGGCAGATCAAGAGATTGAGCTGTCTCGTTGAACCATGCAGTGTGCTCAGACCTTTTCAGCTTTTCCTTTCATCCTCTTCTATTCATGAGTGCACTGAGTACACATGCATGCACACAAGAGAAAGGACACACTCACACACTGTATACTGCCTTTAAAGGGGATCAATGAGCGGGTTTTGCATTTTATGTGAAAGAACATTCCAGCTTGTGTTCGCATGTGTTTTCATTGCTTAGTGCACAGTCTTGCGCCTCTTAGTCTGTTGTCTGTGTGGAGTGAATTGAGAGACACTTGAATCTGCTTTTCAGGAGCAAACAAGTGATTTTGGAAATTGAAAGGCTGAGGAGACCACATTTTCACGATCTCAGCTGTTGATTTTTTTTTTTTTTTTTTAAGAACATAATTCGATGAGGGCATCCAATATGTCACATTCACTCTTACAACTTATCACTGAAGCTATATAAGGCTCAAGGATGTGCTGTGTTTGCATTTCTGAAGGTCAGAGCAACTGTCTCAACTTATATTTTTCACAAAGTGAGTTAGTCTTTGAAAAAAATCACTTTGCATGAAAGGGTTTTTTTTGTGTATATTTTTGTTTATTTTATGAATTTATGAGGATGCACCTTTAATATTCCTGAATAATATCTTTGTGTAATCTATGGTTGCAAGAAAATAAACGGCAATAAAAAAACGTGAATGTGGTGTACACCAGTGCTGAGTCATTAGCTATAAAGTTTGAGACTTTTTAGGACTTAGAAACACTTACATAGATTATGAAAACATGAAAGATTAACGTATAGATTTTAAATAAATAAACCGAAATGCTTTAACTGTTAGAGTTGTAGTACTTGCTGATCAGTGTTGACTGGAGTGGACACAGCTGAGTGAAAGCATTAATCTGCAGTCTTTCTGACCTTGTTTCTGTGTGGACTGTCCTTATTTTGAAGTGGCAATCTAATCAATACCAATCTTCTGAATGACAACACGAGTCCCGGCGTCTGAATGAGCGATAGAGAGAGGAAGAGGAATCAGGGTGAGTGAAGACTAAAGCCATCCTACAAAGTTGTGTTACGCTGTCGGGTCGATAAGCCGCTGCATGGCTCGATAACCATGTGAAAAAGGGAAGCTGGCTTTGGAACTTAGTTCAGCCGTGTGTTAACTTGGCCCCCGTAATGGCTGCCAGCGTAGATGACATGATATACAGTTGTCTATATGCCAAGCGAGTTGGTGTAAAAGCCCGCGGCCTGAGCTGCAGGGCGTTCAGCGTGTCGGCGGCGAGGGAGTGCTGTTGTGGGCAAACATCAGGCGTTCAGGCTGCAAATTTGAATCCCTTCTTCAATTTGAATCTCAGCAGCTCCTCAGATCGGTAAAATCCTCTGAGCTGTTTCATAAACTCTCTCTAGAAAGATCATTACTCCGCCTGGCCTGGACGTCAAATGAGATACCTCGTGTAAGTCATCATGCAATAGTGAATTCAGCATGCTGCTCCTGTGATCTCTCTCGCCTTGATTTATATTTGATCGCAGTCCAAGGAAAGCCCAGCTTAGAGTGGACAGTTTTCGGCTTTGGTCTTTTGAGGCTCAGATAAATGTGGGGAAACCTAATTGATAACAGTCAAGTCTTTGTAGTAAATCCAGTGTGGTTTGAGTTATTTTGTCTATATTTAATGGTATTATATAGTGCATAACAACACAGGGTCTCTAAGGGCTTTCAACTGTGACTCGCTCTCTGACAAATCCATATCACTGCTGGGGAGGACTGGAGTCTGGTTTTGTTGATTAAATTGTTGGTGTTCCCTTCTATAGCTAATGTTTCCACTCATCTCCCTACTTCAGAAATATACTCTCATGCACATTCACTCTCCTGCTCCCCTGCTCTGTCTTCCATGTGTCTTCTCTTCTCTTCTCCTCTCTCCTCTCCTCTCCTCCTCCTCTTTTCTTCCTCATCCTTATCTGAGGCAGTGGAGGATTACAGAGGGGAGCTGACACTGAATGGCAGGCAGACAGCTCCTGCAGACTCCTCTCTTCCCCATAGAGCTCCGGGCTTGGGACAGGGATAAGCTGACAACCTGGGACACAGCCAGATAGATAGTGATAAGGAGGAGGGATGAAAGAAGAACGCTAGGAATTGGGGTCATGTACATACCGCATCTTGTGGTAGAACTGTCATAATTTTTATTATCTAACATCACAAGCGTTGTCTGTTTGAAGATTATGATACGGTTTGAACCACCATTGATAACGTTTGATGCTTCGTACTACATGTAAGAATCAACACATTTGTTGTCTTAACATATGTCTGTGAGTTAAATAAACAAAATCATTAATACTCTATTTTCCTCTGTGGAAAGAAAACGGTGAGAATTTCCTTCTTTCTTACTTTCTCCTCTCTGTATATACACCAGGAGAAGTGTTTCAAGCTGGTATTTGGCTTTCTTTCGTGGAGGAAGCTCAGCTTTAGATCACATCAGTTGAGTTCAGAGACCACATGCAGTCCAATTTATCCTTGAGTGGGCAGTAAAATTATTGCATAATATACTTCAAATCCAAATTTTAGGTCAGGTACCATTTTTTTTTCCCTTTATTTCAGTGCCAATGGGTCAGAGAACATTTTGAAATCTTGAGCAAGTCGACAGTTTCAAGTACAATAAAGGCAGTCTTAATTCATGGATATTTTTTGGCCAAGCTTCATGGTGCAAAATATATTGAAATGTCCGAAAGCCTTGTCCTCCAGCTGCTGGATTTTACAACCTTCAGCTTGCATATTTTCACATATTCACGCTCATAGTTGGATCACTCTGATGCTTATTTTAACTGTCCTGTTGCCTGTGACAGGGCTTTTGGTGTTTACTTGAAATCATCAATAACTCCCAATGGAAACAGAAAAATAGAGTGTTCCACCCAAATCTTAGTCAGTCTCCAGTCGAATCCCTGGTTGGTGGCAAAATTTTAACAAAATATGCATTTTGGTTTCAACTAAATATAAATCCTGTTTTTTTTGCCAAGGCCTGTACATCAGTTGTAGGGAGAAAAGCCCCCGATCCCCCAGCTGCAAGGTGGGTGTGTGGGTATCAACAATGACTTAAGTCTGAGCCAGGAGGATATGCACTGAGCGAGAGGAATTCAATAACAGGAAAATGGCCAGTGATAGAAACAATCAGTGAAATACCAAAACCCACCCTCCACCACTGTTGTTCTTGGCAATACCTTGCTTTCCATTACTACTGTTTACACGTCGGCATGCTGATGTCGAGATACAACACATGGCACTGCGGGCACGGCCAGTACAATACAGCCCAAAATATCTTGTTCATTGATGCTTTGTGTTGTGGCATGTGCAGGGAGGGTCCGAGTCCCTGTCCGTCTGGAGCTAATTGCCGTCCCCCAGACTCTGTGAAAACAAGAGACCCGGTTCTCCATATGGTCCAAGACGTACATGGGCGAGCACCGGACGGCGGGTCAAGACAACCCTGTGCAACTTAACCACACGCAATGTTTAAAACAGTGTATGTAAGGCTGAAGCTATTTCCTCTCTGACACAACTGTGGTGTGGTTTCAAAAGAGCCAAGTTTCTGAATGTCTGGATATCAGTCTGTCTCGCTATTTCGACAACCGTCCAGCTGGATTGCTGGCCGGCTGGTGGTTAGTGGCTTGGCCGTGTCACCCTCTATACTGGATGAGCAGCAGGCCAGTGGACCGGTGGATTAGCCCGATCTGGCTGGACGTTCAGCTGGATGCTTGGCTGCAGGGTGGCGAGCCGACAGGCGTTGTGGATGCACGTCTGTCTGGCTGCCCGACCGGCTATTATTTCTGGCCTTGACTTTTTCATAAACTCATCATCACACAGGAACAGGGACACTTGGCTCGGACGGTCATGGAGGTGTGTTAAAACACAACTCCAGAGAGCCGAGATGTTGTTTCCTCAGATGAATTCGTCACCAATTACAGAACCAAAAGCTCCTTTATGAGACTTTTTTGCGTACTCTGAGACTTCGACTCTGAGTCTTCATCTAACCAAAATCTTCAACGGCCTATTTTTACAAAATTCTTCTTGTGGCCTGCTGCTACTGCTTGATGGGCACTACAGCCTTTCTCAGAAGTAACTGGATTGTCTACATTATTGGCTGAGGTGAGGTGATTTAATTGGACCTATAAATTGCACTGCCATGTTTTAAGATGGTGGCATCACTCGTGCTTCGAGTCGAGTGGAAAAAACATTGCGTGGCACAGTTACAGCAAACACATGGCTATAGAATTCAATCCTGCAAAGTGCCGTGGCTGCCCGTGTGCTGCACACATGCTGTGAAGAGGGTTTTATCTACGCATTTCTGCTTTTCTATTCCATGTTTTGTATTACGGCTAAATAGTCAGTCTCTTGCTTTTGTTCATGGAGCCATTATGTTATTGATCAGATGTGATGGATTTGCAGATTAATCTGCTCCTAGTACAGCGTCTGTCATGTAAGAAAAATGAAAGGGCAGACATATTTTCTATTCTGGATCAATGCAAATGTGCATCATATGTTTGTGTCTGCACATAAAGCAGACTTTTCGTGCATGTGTGCAGTGACGCGCCGTCGGAGGGGACGCTGTTTGTGTTTTTGGCAGCGTGCTCGTCAGCGAGTGACTGTCGCACGGGGTCAGGTGATGAGCTGTGGCTCACATAAATGAGGTTAATGTGAGGTTTCACTGTGGCCAGGCCGGGTCCACTCCTCTGACATTGTCATCTACTATCAGCTGCCGCAGCGGACACACCTGGCTGCAAACTGGCCCCGGGTCACAGCAGCCCTGGATGTGAACGTCGTTTAGGCGAATCTTCAAACGAGCCACAGTTTTACATGCTAGGCTGTGAAAGTCATTGCACAAAAGAAGCTTGTTACATCTCATCTTACTGCTGCATGTAGCAAACAGGTTCACATGTAACTCACGTATACACACATAGTTGTACGAGCAAAACAAAACATACAGTCACACTTGGTGCAGCTGTTCTTTAACAAGCGTGCACGCCCGTCTGCAGGGGCTTACCCAGTGGAAATATCTGTGGTTGGAGAAGAATGCTGACCTAATGGGAAATTTCCAGGTATCCTCCTCCTTAAAAGTAACACTGTTTCTATTTGTGTATTTCATACTATCAAGTATTCTTACAGGAACTTATCTGAATTCAGGCCAGGTCTTAGTAAGCCTTAGTTACATTATAACATGGTTTTGGAATCATCATTATTATAGAATAAGTAAGTACCTGATGATGAATACTTGAAGAACTCGGGCTCTAATTTGCCCTTCTATAAAGAGAAGAAAAAGCGTGACAGTGAAATGTTAATGTTGAAATATTTTCTCAGATGTGTAATGGCCTGTTTGACAGTCTACTCGTGCAGTGAAACCTCGTTAAGTGGATCTGAAAGCTTCACCCTGCTCTCGTATCTACACTTTTTCATTATAATGCAAACGTTAACTCGTTCTTTCTTTATCAAAGGTCTGATCTTCAGAGTTGTTTTGATGCAAATATGTAGGCGCAAGTTTATAGTTTAATGCCCTTGAAAATAAATGGAGTCAGTTCAACTCTTATAGACAGTTGCTAGCGTTTCCCCCTCACTTCTGTTTATGCGCTGCACTCACTATAATGTGTAATTACTAATGTCTTCTTAAGAAGTCTTTCCCTCCTTACCCACTTGAAGACGAGCTCCGCCATGACAGACTCTCAATGGGCTCCTACTACAAACGCCCATCAGATGAGTAGCATAAACCGCTAACCCTGAAAAGATCTGTTTATTCCCGGCCTAATATCAAACCTCTCACCTTCCATAAGCGTCAAAATCGAGCAACAGACAGTCTTTTTGAGTACAAAGATGCCCCCCCCCCCCCCCCAACACCACTCTCTCTCTTTAAGCGAAGTGCTTTGGTTTTGAAGGCGAGTGCCCAGTCAGCCTGGTTAATGCTACATGACGTGCCATTAGGTCTGCTAGCTATTTGCCCCCCCACCACCTCCAGCAGGGCTGCCTGAGATGGATAGCTGAGTGCATTTGCAACCTGACAGGACACGCTACCTAACTGTTGACTGCCGCTGAAAGGGTGGGTTCGGGAGGGGTTTGGAGCGAGGGCACTGAGGTAGCGTACACCTTTTAGGAGGCCTTTCATGGATACCATTTACACTCTTACTTAGAGCGAGCGGAGCCGTGTGTGGGAACGAAAAAGAGCGTGCGCATTTGGGTCAGGGGTGGGGGTCATTAGGAGGCAACGCATGCAGAATTTATGTTGTTTCAGGATGTTGAACTTGAACAAAATATACTTGTCATAACAGCTGTAACTTAAGTGTGTGTGTGTGTTTTAGATGTTCTGCTGTGTTGGGATGTTAAGCAGAGCAAATCATTACAATCACACATGCAGAATCTCGACAGTTTTCATGATAACTCGTAAACCAGCTGATTCATGTTTAGCACACTTGCACAACGGATATTGTCATAATTGAAGGTGCTTCGATTTTTCTCAAAATAGTCCCCTTCACTTGTCCACACACTGGACTGCCACTCAACCCAGTTCAGTCATAGACACTTGAATATATGGGATTGAACCTCCAACCTGAAAGATGATCCACTTCACCAACCGGGCCGCTGCTTTCCCATGGATTGAATTCACGTTCTTGCAGACAGACCTACAAGGGGCCACCTTAATGTAGTGCTGAAATATTTTTGCTGTGGTAGATGGTCTCAGAGTTGTGGCTGTGAGCAGGATTCATGTCGCTTCCTGTCAGCTGGATAGAAGTCAGTTACTCGGATAGTTCAACATGTTACTTTCATACCTTGGTGTGCATCACACTGGCACTCGCCACAACAGTGTCTGTTGTGACGACCTCTTTAGGCCGGTCTGGGCGTGGCTGCTGTCGCACTCTGATGTGGTGCATCGACATATTTTTCTTAAACCACACACATGCTTCATTGTCAGACTTCACCTTCTGCAGAGAGTAAAACACCCAAACAACACAGTAAACTGACCAAAACCAACTAAACACTCATGTGCTCATTTGCTAATTTTGCACAGTTGTTATTCAAAGTGTAATTTTCCATGTTGGGAGCTACATCGAGCTGCTCATCGTCTGTCTTCCCAAGTTTGGTGGTTTGTCATGTATATATTGAAGGTTTCACATTTCAATGTGATTCTGATATGTGTTTTTTGTTTTTGTTTAGCTCCTGCATGCTTGAGTAATTTCTAACTTCTTTACTTTCATTTTTCTAACATTGAAACTGAAAAGAAGTGATTGACAGGCCTCTGTTTTTTCTGTCATTGGTCTGTGGAGATAAAGGTCAATGCCTCCGCTCTTTCACCATGAGAGAGTAAATTTCCTAATGTGGATGTAAAGGGTGTCATTTCTTGAGAAATAGTGACACAGCTGTTTCTGAGGCAGTTGAAAGAAGCTGGCGAACTACATTTCTGCAGCTTTTAAAGGAAACCAGCTGAGTTCGTGCACGCTCTGCTGACTCTGAGGTGGACCTGAGCTCGTCTTTACTCACACAGACCTGAACTCTGTGACGTCTGCACTCGAAGGACCCTGCACCATGTGAGCGCCACAATGATCCACTGTGATACCCAACACCAGCTTGGGGATTAACGGCAGCATAAATTAGATCCACCATGGACTGGTTTGAACTTTTTATTTGTGATCACCTTTTCTGTTTTGCTTCAGGTTTGCAGGCAGATTATAAGTAGACTCTGTATTGTAGTACAATTGTTGCTATTTAATAAACGTCTGTTTGATATTCATTGCTATCACCTTTGATAGCCAGACACAGGAAAATTGTTGACAAGCTCGTAAATGCAAGAGGACGGCATGTCGTTGTGCCTGAACCCATGTAACCCTAACCCTAGGTTCTAATGTGCCAATGAGCACTATGGGCACACAAGATGAGTCAGCCATCACTGTGTTATAAGTGCTGACTGCTGGGGTTTATATTTAGTCGTTTTGGTAATGTCAATATATTGATAGCAGGAAAAACACGTCAGGGATACCTCAGAAAAAGGCTTACGTGATTGAGAAATACTGCTTAGTGTGGGTTTTTGTGTCCAGATAAGCCGCTGCGTGACTTCTAATTGGAGCCACATGGATCTAAAACATGTTAAAAGTCCAAAAGGGAAGTCAGAGTTCTCTATGTATGCTTGTTTATGGAAAATATGCTTTAAAACACACATTTTCATGAGTGAGTGTTATGTTGCGTGCGTTTCATGTGTGCCACGATGTTTAACTTCCTATCTATCTGCTGACCCGCAACAAGTCTTGTCTTTATCAACACGACCCGCAGGCCTTTTGCATCCCATGAAAGGCTCCCTTGGAAGCGATCGGTCGTGGTCCTTTACGCACCTTTTATGTGCATCTGGTGATGGCGTTGAAACAGAAGCACTCCTTTTCAGCGGCCTAATCAACCAAAAGCTGGGAACATCCACAAGTTCAGGGATTCATGTTGCAAAATGGCTCTTTTAGTCATCAGATCGCAGCAAACTCAAGTTCCCTCTCCCAGTCGATGATCTAATTCTCAGAAAACTTGCACAAGGCCGCTAAGAAGCTGCTGGATTTGCAGGTTTCTATTTGAACTTTTTGCAACGTTTTTTTTTTTTTTTTTTTCCCCTCTCTGTCCTTAGTGTGTTTGCCAAGTGCAACACATGATTAGAGTCCACCAATAGTAATTCTACTCAGTCCCCTCTGCTCCAGCTTTGGAGGAGAGATTTGTAGGGTTTATATTGTTGTTGTTTACTTATAATCTTTTAAAACTGAGGCACAGTTTCATAATACCTCGTAAAAGTAGTAAGCTTGTGTCCTGTACTCGTTTATGTGGTCTTGGGTTTGTAAATCACACTGCATGGGGGGGGAAAAAAAAGGAAAAGGTTTTTATGAGATATGGCTCAGATCAGGCTGTCGAGCTTTCTCAACAATTGACTGTAGGGCTGTGCACACAGTCAGGGATTTGTAACTTGCACTATTATCCCCTTTCTAGCTCCTCCACCAAACACAACTCAGACTGCGTTCGACTGGAGAGCTCCTTATAAATAAAGCTCCTCGGAAATTAACGCTTTCCATCATTTCTATGTGTGGTCGCATTTAGATTTTTATTGAAGGTTACAATTGCTTCAGTGTAGATGAATAAATACAGCTGAATCCGACGAAGTTAAAATCAATTGAAAAGTTTATTTTCCTCATGGTTTTATCTACATTATCTTTAACATATTTAAAAAGTCTTTCTGGATTATAAAACATCAAAAACTGATCTACATTAGCAGAACTATATTTGAATGTTTCATAATATCGTATCTTTTGCCTACTTTTTTTTTAAACTGACATTGATATTTGTCGCAAAAATAAAAGTCTGAAAATTTGCATCAAACTTTTCAGTGTAAATGTTCTGAGTTTAGAGATAACTAATAATCTAAGTTTTCATTATTGAGTCTGCCTGTTCCAGATTCATTCACATCTCTTTTAAAATTACTTTTAAAGAGTAAATTGTTAACAAGCAAACATCCTCTAATTACACTGTTAAGATTGTAACTTAATTTTCCATGCAATTTTTCAATTCCTTGTCTTTTGACTGGTTTGAATAATTTTCATGTTTTATTCCTATTTTTGCTCTACAGCATTGTGTGCCTAATTTTGATGACTGAATGCTGTTATTCTTATTCTATCTAATGCTACGTTTGCCATTCAGATTTTGGCAGTCATATATTGTGATTTTGTGGTGAGCACACACTTCATTGCAAGAATAACCCTGGATTGACTCCAGGTTGGGAGCTTTGCCTTTGCGTTTAGAATTTGCATGTTCTTCCGCTGCACGCATGTCTTTTCATGTCTTGTCGGAGCATGCCGTTTTCATTTAATATCCTGGTAAACAGCAAAGCAAGTATTATGACTACTGATCTGAGTCTAATGATATTTTTTAAATTCCCCTGGATCTTTTCTTAATCCTTTCAATTGATTCTTTAATTTGCACTCTGCTTTATGTTATCTACTTTCCAAATGTGCAATGCTATGCAAAGCAGAAAAAAAAGAAAAGGAAAAAAAAAAACAGGCTTAATTCAAGGATAACTGTTTCTCATTAAATGCTGACATAACACATAAAATCCACTTGGACGAGCCATGCGGGTGTGTTTGAGCAGGCTGCAGATGCCCAACTGCGCCCACAGTAGGGTGTTCAGGATGGTGTTATAAAATAATTATGTCCACCATCTCTTTTAATGCAAAGCACTTGGAAACCGGCTTTTCAGGAGGGAGAAGAGAAGAGAACAGAGGTTTATATTTTTGTAAAAAAAAAAAAAAAAAAAAAAAAAAAAAAAAGAATTAAAGAAAGAATGTCTTGTTTTGCCAGCACCAATAAGTGGTTGGCTCTTGTACTTTTCCCCTCTGCTGTCGCTGCATCTGGGGAATCACTCAATTATTGAACCACTACTGTGGATGTGTGATTGTGTGCATGTGTATTGCACGCTTACAGGACATGGAACAGGTTGGACGTGTGTGTGTGTGTGTGTGTGTGTGTGTGTGTGTGTGTGTGTGTGTGTGTGTGTGTGTGTGTGTGTGTGTGTGTGTGTGTGTGTGTGTGTGTGTGTGTGTGTGGGTGCATTTATGCGCGTGTGCATTGAGGTGGGCTGAAAGGAGCTGCAGTAATTTCGCAGAGCAAGAACTGTGCGCCTGCCCCACTTTCAGGCTTTTAATCATGTATAGACACTTGGGGCACTCCTCCTGCGTGTGTGTCTCTGTGGTGTATGTTCTCTACTCGCTGTGTGTGTGTGTGTGTGTGCGTGTGTGTGTGTGTGTGTGTGTACAGTACCCACGTTAAGCAGAGTGCGAGAGAGGGTTTTTTGGTACAGTATGTGTCAGAAGAGAATGCACTTAAGAACTCCCTGACCTGAGACTACCCTGTGTGTGTGTGTGTGTGTATGTGTGCTTGCGTGGGTGTGTATTTGTGTGTGTGAGTTCTCATGCGTGCATCTGTTTACTTTCATCACAGAAAGATAAAATCTGTTGGCGATTACTCCACTCATGCAAACCTTTGAGCTGCAGCGGGTTCAATGACAGTGATTTAGAAGAATTTACTTTGTCTCGATGTCATTTTAACTTTTGAAATTTTGATATAATTACTTAAAAAAAGAAAAAGCTGGAAGTGAAGCAAAATGCTGCACAAATAATTTAAAAACCTTTGAAAACATCCATGCTTACAAAAAGTGGCGTTTAAGTCTCGATGGAGAGATTGAAACTTTTTTGTTAAAGTGTTAGTTTGGTATGTGGAGTTTCAGCAAATTGCAATCTCCTCCTGACAAGAGCTGTTTGTGTGTGTGTGTGTGTGTATGTGTGTGTGTGTGTGTGTGTGAGTGAGTGCACATTCAGTCCATTGGCCCTTACAACAATGTAATCTCAGTATGACCTTCCTGTAGTTTGCAGCCCCACGGTACCATCCCTGTGACTAACGCCCAGCCTAACAAGCTGCCACAAGCAAATGCGCCATTGTGCTTGACGAGAACACAATATAACACTGTATGCAGCCGAGGAGCGAGCTTCCACACGCCTCCTCGCCGTGTGTGACACACACTACGCAGCGTTTTGTAATATAAGAATGAGTTAGGGAAAAAAAAAAAGTATTAATCATGTTATGTAGGTGTGTTTGTTTAGTGATTGGCTGGACTTTAAAAATAGATCAATCTTAAGCAATAATCCTTCACATATAAATTAAGTGCAATTAGTCAGCAGGTTACAAAATGCTGGTTTTTTTATTATCTGCACATGCTGCACTTTAAACCAGATATCAGTGTGAATTAACTGATTATTTGCTTCTTATCGTTTGCCGTGGCGATGATTATTATGACGATGGGATGATTTTGGAAGCGTGGCGTCTGCGCAGGTCGCAGTCGACGTGTCCGAACGGCAGGACGGCGCCTCTCCCACCCGTCCAGCATTGACAGCAGAGCTCACTATGGAATGCTCACTGGCATGAGGGGCGTGGCCTGGCCGTGTGAGCCACCCCTGACCCTCTGACCTTGGTTATGCAACCGATCGTCAGGCCTTTGTGGGAACGAGAGGGAACAGCTTTTTATGATGTGTCATGCTGCTGACATGACTGAACAATGACATAACCTAAAGTCAGGAGGAACTGCAGCGCTGCGCCGCACATTTTTACTCTGCATCCTGCACATGAGTGCACATACTCGTACGTGTACAGAGCATTAGCAGTCAAGGTTAAACAAAGCGAGCTGGACCTTATTTGGGTTAAGGGCGGCGTAGCGCGTTGGACCTGAGCCACAAACTCATGCACACACCCATGCACACACACACGCACGCACGCACAAAAACACAGATTGTGCTCACACCTGTCAGTGCTGCCGTCTGCTTCGTCCTCTTTCTTGTTGTCTCTGTGTTCCTTTGTCCCCTCTGTCTTGGGCATCTCCAGGGACAGCTGGCGGGGCAGTGTGAGCACCTGTACTTCGCCTGTGCGCATCTTCTGTGCGTGTCAGGAGGTGTTGTGAGGGTGGGTCTGCAGTAACTCGGCCAAATATATGCGTGTGTGTGTGTTTATTGTGTCCTGTGTGTGCATGTGAGCACCTGTGCTGCCAGCAGGGAGCTGCCATGGCCGTGGTGCCTCCTGACGTACGCTGGTGACTTCCTAAGGTCGTGCTGGGAAACCCATAATAACGATTCTCTTCTTAAACTTGGCTTGCCTTACAGTCCGGCAGAGGATGTGGAGGAATTTGCTGCGTGACTGTGAAATACAAACATGTGCACAAGAGCGCAATTATGCTTCAATTGGCATGTTTTCTTTCTTTGCACTCTGTGTCAAACCAGTTTTCTCGTAAAAAAGATGTTTATCTTGTCACGAAGCTTTTCCAACCAGCCCCGGGGTTCTGTGTGCAAGTGTCAGCGCAATGTCAGCGTAGCCCGAGGGGATGGACATGAACACTGTGCGTATTTCAGGTCCTCACTGTAGTCAAAGCACAATTGTTGCACAATTCAGGGTTTTTTTTGTTCATTTGTAGAGAATTGCTTCTTTTTTTTTCCACACTATTTATTAAATACAGTTTAAAGTCATTTAGCGTGCATATTAATTACAAATTAGAGCGCAGCAGTTGTGAAGCCTCAAAATTAAGGAAAGAGTATTTACCTTTAAGAAGAATCTTTCATTCAGTCGCTGTTTCGGTCTGCACCTGCTTGACCCAGTTTATTTTAGTTACCTTTCAAAGAAGAAACAGGCAACGTTGGAGTACTGCTGCTTTGCATGAGTGTCCTGATTGGTGTGTGTATGGTTACACTTAACTTTCTCCGTCCTTTCCAGCTCTGTGTTGCTCAATAAATTAGATATGTTCTTGATTTAAAAAAGATATTGCTATGGTCGAGTTCTGTGGTTAATCTGAGCATTAGGTGGCGAGCATGTCGCCGAGCCGCGTCTCTCCTCTTTCTTCTCCTAAAATGTGTGGGATTCATTTTCACGTTGCCTTTACTTCTCCCGAAGATGCAGCGTCAACATTTGCTCTGATTGCAGACTATTTTGTGTCCCCGGTGAACTTTAACTTTGGCTTATACAAGCAATTAAACCATCAGAAGGAAATGGCTCTCTTGCCACAGTTAAAAGCACGGCCGACAAGAAAAAGAGCAGAGGTTGAGTCGTCGTTCGACAAAACTCTGACAGGAATAAAAGTGTGGGGGCGAATGGGACTAAAAGTTTGTGTCAAGCAGTTGAAAGAGATCTCATGAAGCCTGCTCTTACAGCAACAGCTTGTATCCCCTTCGCTTTAATACCGCACTAGTCCGTAATCCGGCCATTATACCTGCTGCCTGCCTCGCTGTGAGATTACTGTCTCTACGCTCTCGCTGTACTCTTGGTGGATTTTAATTGGTGAGTTAGTCGATTATGATATTCACTTTAATCTGGTCTTGGTAGCTTGATGCCCGTGAAGTTTACGTTATGGTAAACAATGTGTCAAGATCACAGTGAACTCTTTATAGTTTTCAAGATCCCGTCTGTACGCGTGCATATATTGTATGTACGTGCAGTCTTTGAAATGAGGAAAGAAAGACTTGGGAAAGGATCAAAGGCGGTAGATTATTACTATGCATGCGTGGGAAGCATATTCTGTATGTCTTTTGAATGTTTGCTGAAGTGGGAGAATGCGGTGCGTGCACGCGCGCGTGCGCGCCCACACTTTTTGAAGCTGCGTCTGTGTGCGTGTTCCCTGCAGGCCCCCCTCCCAGCGTATTCTCCTTATCCCGGCGCAGGGATCCTGGGGAGGCGATCAAAGCCGGGCTCCCTGCGACTCCCGTGTCTCGGGGCCCTGCGCGCTAGCGTGGCTCGACTGAGGAATGCTGAGTAATTCCCTGAGGTGGGAGCCCGCGCTCTGATGTTCAACACGAGCGAACTCCGTCTGCTTCGCTCGCACACGTTAGCTCCCCGCACACTCGTATGTTCACAGGTCAAAACAGCACCCAAAGGTTCAAAGTAAGAAGGAGCAAATTTCCACTTTCCACTCGGTTGTTTCCTGCGTCTTTACAGGGGCGTGGATGCCTGTGTGTGCGAGCACGCACGTTCTCTTCTCGGTGTTTTTTTCCCTTCTTGCGTCTGTTTCTGTCACGTGTTGTTGAGATGTTTTATTGTGATGTGTTGCCTGGGACAATGCGAGTATCAGAGGGAAGAGAAGAGTGCATGTCAGAGAAGGAAATGTGATTAAAGAAAGAGCTGAGGGGAAGAGGTGAAAAATGGGAATGTTGGATTTGATTAAACCTTGGTTGGTCTACATTTATGCTCTTTGATTCAAAGGAAATAGTGCATGAAAATACTCTTTCCTGAGGATTTACATCACCAGCACTCCTCTGCACTACTTTCTTTTGGCTTTTTTCCCTCCGTTTCTTCTCTGAAAACTTGCAGAACTCTTTTGTAAAGTGGTTGATGTAACCTTGATGGTTGACTTTCACGTAACTTTCTCTGCACTTAATAACTCCCTTTTGTTAAAATTGTCATCTCAGGGATTAAATAGCTCTTATTCAGACCTAAACGGTGTAACAGAACATCAGGAGATGCTCAATTAATGTCCCAGCCTGTAGAAAGGGTTTTCAATCCAAACCTCTGCAGGATTTTCCATCCATCCGTCCTGAAACTCAATAATCTATAATTAGTGTTAGTAATATAACTTTTGAGTTGTCAGCTCAGAGCACGTTCCAGAAACCTCAAAGGTTTGTTTTTGGATTGTGGGAGAAAACCAGAATACTCAAAATGAGAAAATCTCTACATGCACATGAAGAACATGCATTCGTGAAACAGAACGACCCACAAACCCAGGCTGGAACAGATAAATCAAAAAGCAGGTACATTTTCATCCTCATGTGTCTTTTCACATCAGGCTGCATTATCTCGGCAGGGAACAGCGTGTCAGGGCATCGTCGACTATTTCGAACCACACCACTATCTGTGCTATCTGGGTTGCCAGGCGTGCTATTGCGTATGTACACACACTGTGTGAATGGTAGTGGAGATTTGTCTGTGTTTATCAGCAGAAAAAGCGTGATCATCAGGTACACACGGGAACATTTGGGCAGCTTTTAAGGAGAGCTGAACTTTGGCCCGCATTGATAGCGCTGAGGGTTAGCGAGTGAGTTGCATAACTGAGATAATTTATGTTTCTTTCAGCGTCTCATTGTAAATGCGGGGCTCTATTTTTCGCTTGTGTTTCACCTGCTTCTCTCAGTTTTCAGTTTATTGAGCTGTACTCGCGTAGTAATAGCTCACAAACTGTATTGCCAAAGCAAATATGTTATCCTTTCAGCTTGTAAGGGCACTCTGCAAGCTGTGTTTCTAGAACACCCTGCATGAATATGGGGTTTTCACTCATATGTGGGTCATGTGTGTTTGTAAAACTTTTATGAGTACTTTTCAGCATTTCTATCTTGCTAACCCGATGCGACACAGACACGCATATCGAATGTGTCTAATTTGCAGGTCCACGTTCCTTTAGGTCGTAATTACACCTCTCAGATGCATGCAGACAGATTCAGACTGGATTATGTTCAGCTAACCAGCCTATCATGGCTGGCCAGTTAGTTGCTTGTCCTATTATGTGCAGCCAATGAACCCAGGACCTGCAGTGCAATCCAAGAACTTTGCAACGCTGCACTTTCCCCTGTCCTGGGAAGCTGGTGCTTATGACGCATTTTAAACCAGAAAAACAGCTTGTTTATTGCAGTGTGTCTTTTGTTGGGGAGCCAAGTAATAGTCAGTTTCAGGAGAATTCCCTTCTCAGGCCAGTTGCTTGCTGGTACTTTCTGCCCGTTCCTTTTATTGCAAGATTTAATAACTTTTTTTTTTTTTTGGTAATCTGCAAAAGTACAAATGAAGTACAAAGGCATCACAAAGGGAGACATGCTTACTTTGCCAAACATGTCAAAAGGGAGTGTGGTGTGCCTCGTCTCCTGAGAAAATGGCTTAATAAATATAATAACATACAAAGAGGGAATAAGTCAATAATGTGTGAGAACACTATTCAAATGGGAATGAAATGTGACAGACTATTAGTTCGAAACAACTTTGGTAAAACAGACCCTATGAAACATGATAAGAATATTCCATAAATACCCTGAGAGTTGAATGTCTGTTTCTTTGTTCGCTGTCTGCTGGTGGCGTCTCTGTGAGTGACGGAAAACATTAGCCAGACAAGCCAGGTCCCTTTTGTAACACTTGCGAGAAATACAACTCCCGATAGAATTTGCCATTATCTCTTGGAAGTTGTATCTTCTCAAGGACACTCGAAAATTGAGTTTATTCTGACATTAACCATCACAATGAAATGACTGCGTGACCTCTTTTATTCTATCGGAAACCATGACAAGTTAAAATGTGCCTAAGAATAACTTCATCTGAAGATCCCAGTGTGTGTGTGTGTGTGTGTGTGTGTGTGTGTGTGTGTGTGTGTGTGTGTGTGTGTGTGTGTGTGTGTGTGTGTGTGTGTGTGTGTGTGTGTGTGTGTGTGTGTGTGTGTGTGTGTGTGTGTGTGTGTGTGTGTGAGCAAGTGTTTCCCTACCTGCATGCAAGGACAGCAGACAGGAGACTATTAGAAACTTTGTGTTTTCATTATATTCTAGGAACATTGCACCGACTCAAAAACTCAAAACACTGCTACTTGAGGAATGCTGACCCTAACCTTAAATTGACCTCAGTCTAAAACCTAAAAATGGTCTTTTCTTCCTGTGCGATGACTGCAGTGACAGATTTACATCCCCTCAACAGTAATAAATGTCAGTGTGTGTGTCGGCACGCCTGCGCACCGAGGGCCTGCCGGGATTATTGAGTGCCTTTTGCAACAGACAGAGGAGTGAATGCGAGGCTGCTGAGTAGGTGGAAAAAAGTAACTGTGTGTGTTTATTTACAAGCCTGAAATGAAAAAGAACATGATAAAGACACAGACCAGGTGAACCCAGGTGAAAGCTCCGTCTGGTATCGATTTGACCCCTTCAGCTGACCAGAGACACGTATTGATCTATGCGAGGCATAGGTTAAAAGATGGCCAAACAGGAAAGGATACAACCACAGAGAACGAGATGATAAAAGAAAGCCATTACCTGATATTGCTATCAGATAATCGGTTTTATTGATTAATATTTTGATATTCAGGTAATTTAAATGAGACAACCCTGGATTTGCTGTAATGATTTATTCCATGCTTTTGGCAGTAAAAGTTTAAAGTGTGTCAGTACATGTTTGCTGCTGGTTGAAGATATCTGTCTCTGTATACTGCAGTGAGCGTCAAAAATGACAGGCAGTGTCTGAACACATTAGCTTTTTATATCCTGATCATAAGAGGCATGACTTGTTCAGCTGATATTTTAACTCTAAAAGAAAAAAGACACTGCACTCTCTGCTTGTTGCACAAGTTTAAAGCTGCATTTAAGTTAAAATGTTGGATTTAGACATGATTAAAAGGTTTCATGGATGTAAATTAAAATGTAGTATTTAGCATATCTCCTAATCTTTGCTTGAACTTTGACTGTTTTCATTCACTGTTTGTGAGAAAGTTTCCTTCTTTTTCCACATTTTTTTTTTTTTTTTTTGTTTGCGTGCGTTTTTGTTTGTTGTTCAGATTTTCCGAGTGTTTTTGTAACTCTTACACAAACCAGGTCATTTTTGGGTTTCGTGTGTGTGTGTTTTTGTTGAAGTGTGTCAGCGTAGTATAAACAACCCCCCCCCCCCCCAAAAAAAAAAGAAGTGTACTATCACCTGACGTCTGCAAGGCCCACTTTGTCACATGATGAACTGACCTGATTTCAGGTTGCCGGGGCGATGCCCTTTCTCGGGGTTCGATCCGATGCTCGCCTCTGGCGTGTGTGACCCCGGGACATGTTTCCACCACCGAGGCAACAGCCTCCAGGTTCACCGTGTAAATGAGAAGGATGCATCGAATGTAGATTTTCTCTCCGCGCTTGAAATAAAAACACCGCAGCACGTTTTATTAACCTAAAGAAGATCAACTCGTTTGTTTTCACGAACGTCTCGCTACGCAGCCGTTGAAGTTAGGCTCTCACCGCGGCGATACATGACACGATAATGCTTCGCTCCAGGTTATGGTGGAGTGCCACTTGAGTAGTCGGGGGATTAAGTGCTCTGCACAGTAGATGTAAACAGACGTTTTCTGGTTCTTTAAGCATTTGATGCACGGTGCTTGAAAATAGCCTTTTTGTTTCCTTGAATGGCGCACTCACCGAGCAGAAAAGGAGAAGCGAGGCACTCTCAGTACTGGTTCTGGCTTTAGACAGAAATGGCTTCTACTCTATAGTGGTAATTAGGCAGCTGAACTGTCAGTTTCCATGACAGAGCCCATCGAAGCTCTGTAAAACAGGAATGAGCTATTCTGTACATGTGGGATATATTTTATTCAATCCGACTGGTCAAAGTCTTGTACATCTAAAAAATGCTCATATCAATTAGAGGTTAACTGATTTTAATTTAGAAAAAAATTCTAAGTAGAATTTTTGGTGCAGCAGGTTCAGTCTGGAGGTTTGTTGAGTTCATATCTGTGATTCTAAATACAATTAAAAAAAAACACAAATAAAACAACTATTTGTGATCTGAACCACACAACACGCAAAGAACCAATCAATCTAAATATTTCCTCCAGAGAAACACTTTTTTCTTTTCATTTCATCGTAACAGCCTCGACTTTACTGCAGGCTGTGGGTCAAAGTGAAACACCGTCCTCACGGACAGAAAGTGGGTCAAGTTCATGAAAGAAACCTAAATGACTACAAACAGGAATATTTTCTGTTAAAAAAAAAAAAGAAAGAAAAGAGAGAGAAGGACACAGACCTCAAACCACTGTCTCATGTGGGTAAACAACGCGTGGTTGCCATGCCGATGGAGTGTCAGTGTATAAATAGCATGGGTGTTTGTTCTGAATGCTCTTAGGAGAGGGATGCTGTGCAACAGCGAATGGGAATTAGCAGAGAGACAGTGTGTGATGGTGTGCAAAATCACAAGCGCACACACACACACATTCACGACAGCAGATGCTTGAGAGAAATTAGAACGTGCATTTGCTTTGTCATTTATTTTATTGGTGTAATTCATCCTGCTTACATTTATCACATCCAGCTGTATTATTGTGTTTAAATAAGATAAATATGAGCCGGAAGCTGCAGCTATTCCCTTTTTTAATGATCACGATCTCTTCCTAATATGAACCAAAGAACAAGGTATGCTGGGAAAAGAGGATTCCCTTTATGTAATGATGTGTATCCTTTAATATGTTTTATGCATCTACATCCAATTTGCCTAGTTTCTGCTACACCATTAAGAAAAGAATCCTCCGTAAGTAGTTATATTTTTTTTAAAGCATATTAGTGAACTTTAAACACTTTATGGAGATTAATTTAACTGCTCTTTATTTAATTTATTTGAGGTCAGGGATGAAAGGTTGGTTTTGCTCTTTTGCTTTAATTCAAGAAACAACCTTGTGGATTGATGATATTATTTGATAAAAAAAAAAAAATCATACCGTTGTTTTTTTTTTTTTTTTTTTTTTTTGGTCACATTTTAGTTCCAAACTGAAAAAAGTAATTCAGTAGGAAATATCACTTGGCAGAAGGTAAAGAGGTTCTTTGAATGAATTTGTTATTAACTGTGTGTGTATGTGCGTGTGCGTGTGTGTGTGTATATGTGTGTTCCCCCTGCAGGGAATGGTGACTGCACCTGCAGACAGACAGATGTGAACGGACACAGAGACATCTGGGACGCTTCCCTCCCCAGACTCCACATCAGGAACCTCAGCTCCACTCAGTTGTCAGCTCTTCACCGAGCAGCAGGCTCCGCCTACTCCACCCGTCTAGCTCCGCCTCCTCCGCTCAGGTAGGACTCGGAGTCGGACGACATTTTTTCATCAAGTCTGGTTTCTTCCATACGAGCGGATGTGTCCGCTTGTCGTTCGTCTCTTTATGTGTTTGATTGTGGCACGAAAGCAAAGTCTATCATGGTGCTTTTTGATTAAAATGTAATTTTATGTTTAATTCAAACATTGTGAAGTTTCTGTCATCATGCTTTGGTGATAGAATGGCTTGTTGTTCAATCTATTTTGATCCTTGGGCAAGTCACTAAATGCCAATTTTTCCCAATAGTCCTATGAACAGCATGCATGGCTGCTGTTGAAAGATCATGCGAAGTGGGAAAAAAAAGACTTTTGTGTCTTTAAACCTTTTACTAGGGATGGATAGTTGGATAAGTGTTCTGCAGCTAGCAGTTTGTTTTTGGGTTTATTGAACTCGCCTTCCCAGTGTTACAGTCTCATTTCTGCTGCTCCTCATGAACCGGATGTCATAACTGTGTTTGTGGCTGATCGTAAAACCCTCCTCAGGATGGACTGTACTCACATTATCCCTGCTTCTTTTTCTGTATGTGGGCTGACCTTTGATTCTTCTCGTTTCCTTTCCTCTCATTCACCTTGGCCCTCCCACTGTAACGACTCTCTACCCAGCATGCCCTTCTCTCTTCACCCAACTTCGCTCTCTCTCTCTGTCTCTCTCTCTCTCACGTCGCTCTCTTTCTATCCATTTTTTAACCCGACCAGCTCTCTCCAAATTTCTTTCTTTTCGTGTCCTTGCCCTCCAACTGTATCTATTGAAGCTCTTCCATCAGCGCTTTATCTCCGTCTCACCAGCTGTGTGTCGGAGCTCCTCACTCCCTCCGACGAGAGACAGAAAAGACGAGCTTACCGAGAGAGAAAGTGATACAGCCCGCCTTTCGTCTCAATGAACATTTCTTACTCCCGTCTCCTCCTCAGATGTATATAAAGACAGAGTAGTACAGATAAGACTTCCATATACTCTGAAGTTCAATTAATTTGGGGGGGGGGGGGGGGGGGGAAGCCCACAAACCCAGATAGAAGTGCCTTTTGAGCCCCGTCCTTTTAGCAGCACGCCGCCTTTTGACTAAATAGCTTTTTTGTTTATAACCCCTCGGCAATCTACAGCTATACTTGACTCACCGGCAGCATCGTTAGATTTCACTGCGAGGTACTTCACTGTGCTCAGGGACTCGCTTCATAACTCTACAAACATGTTTTGAAGTACAGACTAATTAGTTTATTAAATTAACGTTGTACCAATTCAGAGAGGAGCAGTGAAGAGGAGGGTGAAATCAGGAGAGCTGCGAAGAGAGAGCACAAAAGAAAGGTAATCTGCAGATGGAACAAAGTAGATAATTAAGTGAAAAGGCCTGAATTTAAAGTATCGTTATTGGATTTTTATTTTCCTGAGATTCAGCCTCTCTCTCTCTCTCTCTCTCTCTTTCCTCCTTTCTGCTCTCGCTCGATCTTTATTCAGCCATCAGTCTCGCTGAATTAAAAATTCCACATTTCGCCCTCCCCGCCGTCTTTTCCGCTTTTGTAAATTCACTGTTGACAGTTGTCTTTCTCTGAACTGAAAACCCTCAGAAATGAGCAGATGGACGGGTGACAGTCTGAAAGCTCCAACAATTACACTGGGCGGCGCGTCGCGATCATCAACATATGGCTGGCGGTGCGCCACATATAGACCAAGCCGTGTATTTATATATACATGGAAGTCGGAGCTGTGAAGCCTCAATCGGTATGTGGCATAAATCACGCGGGATTCACGTTTAAATGTTTGACGCGCGCCTTATGTTAGATCCTGCAGCACCGAGTTCAACAGTAGAATGAGCTTATGTTACTTGACAGCACGATGCGATCGCCTTCCTGTAGGATATTTAGCTTCATCTTATTCCTGATCGTTGTATTTCAGTCTGTTTCACCTTCAGTGTTTGAATGTGTCTTTACTTTCCATTTGTGTTATTTTAGTAAGAGATGAGTGTGACCTTGTGAATGTAACTGATATTGTATTAGCTTCTAAAAGCACTGAAGCCACGAGCGACTGGCACTCTCTAAATGCACTTCAAGAAGAAAAGTTCAACCCCAGGGATGCTTTAAAAGGTATTTTCAGGCTGTGTTTCTCCCTGATCATTTTTAAAGATGCAAAAATTAAAAGTAACAAATTATTTTGCCATTTATTTATAATGGAGTTAATGAGAAAACTTCTTACAAATCACTCCTATTTAAAGATTTGAATCAAAATAAATAATAATAATACCTCCATATATATAAGCTCATATTTCTGACAAGAATTTTAAAAGAAGTTATTAGATAATGTGAACACATCTCAATGGGTGCTAACTCTTCTGTGTCCATTTCACTTTTTAATGGATACTATGATCAAATATGGTCTCAAATGGTCACATTTAACTAATCAGATTTAAGTTCTGTGGTCTTATGCACCACCCGGGGGTATAATAATGACAAAACACATCTGTATTTGTCTGTATATGTTTATATTGCATAGGCTTTATGGTTTGTCATTGTTGCCAGTCCTCAAAAATCCAACACAAACAAGTTTGTTTCTGAGTTCAAGGTCTTTCCATGTCGTCACATTTTTGACCCAGTAAATAGTCAAAATAGACAAAAGGGCTTTTGACACAATTCCCCCAAATTACTATCAGTTGTTTGCAGTTGAAATCCAATGTATGCTATGAGTTACTATGAAATATATCTGACAATTTTGTATTTAATCTGTAGTTAACCCTCTTGTGACCTGTTATTATTTTCCCGCTGACCGAATTGATTTTTTTATGTGTTTCTGACCCACCAAACATTATGTCATTCACCAGTTCTCTGTATTTTTGAACATGATCAATTTTCATGTTTTTTTTACTATTTTCCTTGATTGAATTGAGTAAACAAAACCGAGAGAAGCAGAGAAAAATAATTTCGAGAAAACCAGAAAATTAATTGTTTGAATGAACAGTGAAATAAATTGCGCCTAATTTCAGAGTTTTATGTTCGCTGTTTTCTAGGAAACCTTCTTTACAAATCAGGAACATGATCAGCCATCTGTCAACCGGTCTTAAGGCATCAATTGATGCACCCTTCAGATTTTCCCATTACTCGTCGCTTGTAACTTCAAATTCGCATCATCCTCGGGGCTTGTTTGCAAAATATGCTCAGCTTTGATTTTAATATTGCAGAACCGGGCCGTGAAGATATTTTCCGTGCCAAGAGAAAGAAAACTTATTTATGTCTTGCAGGGGAAATCTGACAGCTTTATATGGATTCAATCAATTTTCAGAGATTGATTTTTTTCTTTTTTTTTTTTTTTTTTCATTTGAAACTGAAATTACTCCCACCCACTCTCTCATGGTTCGACTCGGTGCCGCCCGCAGCGGCGGCTCGCAGTAATCTCAAAGATGTCAAATTCCTAATTAACCCAAAATGCTTTTTATGATAAAGCTTCGCATGAGGCTTTCGATATCCAGCGCTGCCAGAGGGGGAGAAATGCTCCATGTAAAGAAAGCTCAATCCGTCCCTGTTGTCTTCCATCTTTAGTATCTCGAAGTACAAAACACACATTAAAAGGTGTTTCCGCATATATTATATATTGTTTATTTTAAGCCTCGTGTGCTTGATGTTTGGATAAATATTGACATCAAAAGATGGATAATTAGAAGAAGTGAATTTACCACATGTTCTGTACCAGGCGATTTGTTTTATCTGGGGCTTTAGAGGGTTAAGTAACCTGAGAGAACAGAGCCTCGCTCCTGCTCCTCTGTGTGAGCATGGATTTCCCCTTCTCTATTTTCTTGTAATAGCTGCGCTCTGCTTTATTTGATCTGGGCCCCCAGCCTCCAACCTCTTGTAGTGGGATTGAATTGGGTTTGGAGAGCAAGGCACGCTTGCATGCATGCATGCATGCATGCATGCATGCAGGTGCATGCACACACACACACACACACACACATGCACGGCCATTTCTGACACCAGTAGTGGGAATGAAGGGATGACCTCTGTCAGGTAAAATATATGCAATGAATCAGTGAAATATCTACATGAATGAAAGCCTGGAACTTGCACCCATCCTATGTGCAGATTGGAGTTTCCTTTTCCTCTTCTGCTTTCTGTCTTTTCTTGCTCGCCACCATCCGTCTTGCGAGTCTCTTTTTCAATCTCTCGCGATACCTCATTGCCTTCACTCTTCATGTCAAACTCTCTCCACACACATACATCCGTCTCTCCCCTGCACACTAAACAATTAGTCAATCAGCTTGTGTGGTGTTTCTGATTGATTTCATCCAGACTGATTATTGTGCCTGAGCTGCAAAGAGGCGAAGAGGGAGAGGAAAGAGACGCATTCTCAATTAGAGGAGCAAAACTGAGACTCCCCGCTGCGGATTTATTACTTCCTCTTAACGAGCGTGAAAAAATGATGCAGTGAAGATCTTTGGGAGACGATTACACAAATGCATGTGAAAATTCCAAAACAGACACTTCTTTTTCCTGTGGTCATATTTCCACACAACTCTATTAAAACCTTTGAAAGAGAATTTAAAGGAAAAAATTAGAGCTGTCTGTTCAGGAATGAAACTCTTTCACAGTAAACTCCAGCAGCGGCTGGTCCTGCTTCACACTTTGACTCTCGGTTTATAAAGGAAAGATGTTGAAGTCAGATTTAATACTGGTACAGGAGGTCCAATGGCTTCCCCCACAGGAGCTAATCAGTGTGCATGTCTGCTCAGCGTAACCACTGTGCTCCACTACTTTGTCCTGTGTGTCTTTCTAAAAGCCTTACAGTTTATGTTTGCTTGTCAGCACGCCTTTTATGTTAATACAGCAATATACTTTCATCTTCACACGTCTGCATCTCTGCGAGCCCGCGCTGCACGTTGTGTGGGCGTGTTTGACGGAGAGACACAACACGAGGCGGTGTGTATGTGCGCCATAGCACACTGGCTGTATATGTAAGGGAAATGTCATCTGCAGCTGTGGGATATTGACTGAAATTCGCCCATCAGCATGGAAAAACATGTTGCTGTAGGTCGTCACTAATGAACCGTACAAGCGCTGGAACATTCTGCGTGTCAGTGTGCGCTACTGCGTGGATGTGAGGGGAGCGGGCCCGCACACCTGGATAAAAGTTGTGACTGTGGCATGTTGCATCTCGGCACTGAACGTTTTTCATAGCCACACAACATAACAATGTGCATTTATGGAGTTGTCAGGAAGTTAAATAGCGTTTTGGGCTATAACTTGTGAATATGTGGGCTGACTGGGGCTCAGTTGATCCTCCATCTTGCATAATGCCCATATGCACCTTACATGGTAGCTGTTGCCATTAATTTGTGTCTGAACGTGACTGACGGTGCAAAGTGCCTTGAGACGATAACTTCCCATTTCTATAAAGCAGCTTGTCTTTTATTATTTTAGTCTCCAGCTGTTTTAGTCTCCGCAGCGCTGCGGACATTGTGTTCATACTGAACCTGTTTTATCGCTCTCGATAACGAAACTTAATTGGACCTGAATCACTCTGAATTCAGTTCAGTCTCTTTTAGGAGAGTAAAGAGAGCATGTGGGTGCCTGCCTGTGGAATTCTATTTTGTGCGGGTGCTGTTATTCACACCGGCGTGCTCGTCTGCCGTTCGGTGTGATCAGTCCGCCTTCCTTCCGAACTCACACCCAGTTTTGTTGCTCTTTTCTTTGTTTCCTGCGTATTCCCTCCTGCTTTATAGCATTAAGCGGTGAGTAATGACGGCTGACATCATCTCTGGCTGGGCGAGTGCTGACTAATTGGCCAGAGCGATCTGATTGCATTAGATGTTATTCCTTCAGGGTATTCCCTGTCCTCCGCCCCCGCTTTTGAAAGATACCCCTCATTGTTTGCATAGAGCAACATATTGCTTTTGTGAAGCATTGTTCTCAGCTTCATTGTAATCATAACGGGATCAAGGAAACTGCATCAGTTGTAAGCGGGTAGTGAAATTAGCATCTTTGATTTATGGCCGGCGTGCTTTAACCTGAAAGGCGACTGATGTTAAAAGCCGCGATTGCCGCCGATCCTCGACGGCTCTTGTTAATTGCCGTCATCTTAAAATGCATTTCTTGGGATACCTCGAAGAATATTGCAGATGTGCTAAGGGGACGCTAATATCCCGCCGAAATGTCCTTTGTTATTGTGAGGGTGCGATGCCTCCTCGTGCGAGAAAGCAATAACGGTTGAAAAATGAAGTTCCACTTTAGATTTACTAACAGTCACAAGAGGCTTCCCTCCCCACTCATGTCTCCTCCCCTCACTCCCACTATTCCTCAGTCTTCTCCGTTTCATGAGCCTCCTCTCGGAGCCACCTTTTCAAGTAAGGTAAAGTGATTATAGTAATGGATGCCCCCCTACTCCAGCCTCTCTCCTGCTCTCCTTCACGTCGGCCGCTCTGTACATTCTGTTCTGTACATTAGCGCGGCTCCAGGGATGCCCTCGCCCTCTGCGGCTTAATGCAATCACACCTCCGGCGTAAGTGCACCGTGAGTGGCGGGGAAAATTGAGAAGTGCGCCGAGAAAAAGACGGAGTGATACAGGTGGGTGGCGTGCTAGCCGGAGTGATCACATCGCAGGATGATAATTACCTGCAGACAGGATTGAGAAGTCATGCAAATTGGATAATTTACAGGTTTCTTCCTGGGAGTCCTGGTAGGTGGGTAGATTCTTGGTGCAAATGCCATCAACACGTACCTCCTCAAAACTGCTTCATCCAACTTCTGTGCGCTCCCTAGTTACGGAACCAGATCCGTCACTGACTGACTTTTTACTTCTGAGCATTTTCCAATGGATGGATGAAATAAGTATGGACAAAATCTATGTGCATAGCACATGCACGTCAACTACAACAAGGATGCAAACAAACACTCTCAATTTGAGGACACCACCATGATAAGTTACTCAACCTAAATAGGATATTCATCTGCAAAGTCACATTACAGCAATAAAAAGCGATAAGATGCAATAAAATAGTCCTCCCCGAGATAAAGAAGAGTTCAGTTCAGCTCCGTATCAAGCTTTGACATACTTTACAATTTTAAAGGGATGAAACAACAACAACAGAGAAAATGGTCCCTCGGCTCTTGAGAAACAAAGGAAAGCGATTCTCAGCTATTTTTGTGGCTGGTATGCTTGGATGTTCTGAAATAGTCAGGAGTTCACGGTGACAAACACTTTTCCCCAGGAGGAGTTGAGCTCCGTTCAGCAACTTCAGCTCTTAGTGAGATGAATGGGGATGGCCTTTTGTGGTGCCTGGGAAGTCCTTATGCTGAGACCTATGGAGAGTTTATTGCTTTTACAACTAGGCTGTATGATAAAGTGCCATCTTTCTCACCGCCCACTCTCTACCCACCTACTGTTTTTTTCTCCATATCTCACTGTCTGTCTCCATGTGTTACTCCGGCTCCGAGCCTTGTTGCCTTTTGTTATCTCGTTCTTTTTCCACCTCTTTGTCAACTCTCCCTTCATTTTTCTCCCTTTCATCTCGCCATGTCCTTATTCCTCTGTCAGTTCCCGTCTGCGTTTCGCTGCGTGACTTTGTCTCACTCCTTGTCGTTGACTTTGCCGCTCTCTCCCCTTGACTCCCCGTGTCTCCCCCTCTCTTTTATCCTTACCCACAGCGCTGTTAACATCAAGCTGCCGCTGTACTTTTCTGCGTTCGAGGCAGAGTTTCCTCTCGCTTTAGCATGACAGTCGTTTGTCAGCGCGGCTGAGCAGACACAGAGTGGCGTTTCCAATGGTAAATGGGTTGGTAAGTTTATACAGGGCTATTGATCGGACGCTGATATGATGCCTGAGCTGCCTCCCACCATGCCTGATAATTGCCTGCAGAAAAAAAAACAATCAATCCTGTGGTTCTCAGAGTTGTGTTTTGCATTTTTGATGCGTATGTGTATTTTTGTTTGCCGACAGCAGCAGGATTACCTCAGTTCTTTGCAGAGCTGAGTTATCCTTTGCACACATCTCTCGTAAGGAACACACGGGGAAAACAACATATTTCCTGTGGGATTCCCGCCGGCCCTCGTTACAGAACAAAAAAGCCAGTTATTTGTGTTTTGCACACTGTTTTTTCCAAGCCAAAATGCTCAGTCTGAATGAAAGCCTTTTACCAGTATCTCGAAACACTTGACTTTAATGCTCTTCTTGTGAGTCCTTTCATCTGAGGAGAGGTGGATTTTTGGATTGTGTAACAATAGCCAATAGGCTTTTGGTGGAAGAACTTTGGGCCTGACTTATAAGGACCCTGCATAAACTGTGCTACTTTGCAAACTCATGCTTTCACTTTGCGCAAATTTTGCAGCTGGTTTATTAAAAATAACTCAATGATTGATATCACGCTCACACTGGTGAGCTCCAGACTGGGATTCACGCTCTTTAGGTCCTGTTTACACAAGAGCGCTCTGCTGGAAATTGCACTATAAGTCCTTGCAATGTAACTGTAATGTATATTTCAGAAATCCAGCATGTTTATTATATTGTAAGCATGTCAATAAAAGTCCCCTGTAGCGACTTGAATATAAAATGAAAGATATTATTGGCAATGACTTTCTCTAAATACTTGTTTTAACAATAATGCATCTGAAATGAAAATACAGATTAAAAAAAGCACCAAATCTTCCCTGAAGCTTTTAGATAAGAAATTTAGCTCCATGTGATTAATCAATTACCATTTTCCAGTTATTTTTGAAGCAATTGACTTATTTCCTACTACACTAATTATTGTGCCTGCAAATTAAATAATTAATAAATACCGCGGCTATTTGATGTGCACATATTGCACATCCCACCGTCACATTCAATAATTCCTAGAGAGAAATTCTGTTCAGGCAGCAGCAGATGATGTACAATCCTTTACATACTTTCATAACTCCTCATCATAATGAGCTGTGCATGTTGGAGTGAAGCCCTCAGACCCCTTCATAAATGTGTTTGCACAGCGCAGCCCCCTCTCAGCGGTGCCGCCGCCGCCACCGCCGCTCTGATGGGACCTCATTCAGTGTTGTGATGGCCTCAGACAGGGAACGTGCTGTACACATCAGACTGTGGCACAATGCTGCAAGTACCGCCAATGTACAACACTGTACATTGGGCTGACTGATGTGTGGGAGGTTACATGAACACAAACAGTGGGGGAGGAAAGAGCTGCCATCATGTCACATTCAGAAATGTTCAGAAAAGATTTTTCCATCAGGGAAGGAAAAAAAAAAAAGCTTTTTAATTGTTATTGTATTCGCCTGTCATAAATATAAAGCCCAGCTTTGTTAATATTTCTAAAAATACTGTGATAATAAGCCACTGTCTGGACTGTGAAGTCCTTTGAGAAGAGTTTATTGCCATAGGTTGTCTTCCTGAAAAATAATTTAACTATTAGTATAAATGATGATGAGTGCACAGCACACCTCACTCACACACACACACACACACACACACACACACACACACACACACACACACACACCAACCGTTTATCACACTAGTCAGTTATTTACCTGCTAAGAAGAAACGGGGCTGTCTTGATTATGCTGAGATACCATGCAGAGTTTTCTCACCATGATTGGAGGATAACCTCTATGCCTTCTGAAAGAAAAAAAAAAAAAGTTTGTGCGAGTGTGTATACAGTACGTGTGTGTGTATGCGTGAGCAGAGGTGTGTGTGGATGTGTTTGACAGCAAGGATTACATAACGGCGATGCCTGCTGCTGCAGGTCACCAGGAACGACAGGAGGAGCCACACACACACCCTGATATACACACAATACACACACATAAATCATTGCAAATACCAGCATAGGCTGCAGCTGCACGCATACACACTCGCACGGTTACTCATCCTTCTGTCTTGCATTTAGTTATCTTCCACTTTCTTACATCTTTTCAGCATTAAAGCTTAAAGTTTAGACATTAAGACATGCGGCAGTATTTGGTCATGAAAAAGTATAATTTCTATTTGCTTCAGAGCCTCAGTGAGTTCAGTTGCAGCTAGTAGGAGACAGCAGCTTCTTTTGTTTTTGTCTTTGTTCTTCTGAAATATTATTAATAAGGGTATCCAACAGCACAGTTGGGCCTGCCAGTTTCTTTCTTTCTTTTTTTTTTTTTTTTTGCTTTCGAGAAAATGTCAAAATGTAAACCGACAATAAAATCCTAAATCAAATCAATATGTGACATGACCTCCCTGTGCTTTTTACACCAGCACCAGTTCTCCTGGGGAAACCTGCGCATAGTTTTTCGAGGCAGTGGAAACTGTACCGAGCGGCTCGCACAACATCCCACAGTTTGGTTTTGTTTTGTTTGTGCTCCTCTCCTTTCTCTGCAGCAGCTCTAATGAATCCACGCTACTCCTTTAATAGAAATCCGCGTCTGGTAGTCGGTAGACTCGCACCCACACACGCACATACACACTGTATCCAGAAGCCAAGGCTGCTGTGGATGATGTGTCATGTGTAAAGGACACTCGGGTCCAGTTTGGGCACCGATTCTATTCTAAATGAAGCAGGAGTTTGTGAATTATTGAAGCGCCTGTCCTCTTTTCTCTGCTCTGTCTCCATCACTCTCTTCTTGTTCCCTCTTTAGACCTCTCTTTTTCTCTCTCTGCATTCCTCTTTCTCACACACACTTGTCATCTTTGCTTGCCCTTCCCTCCATTTTTTCTTCTTTATACTCTATTATTAAATAAGTGGGAAGGAGGGTCAAATTGATTTCTGAACCAGTAGCTGTGTGTGTGTCTGTCTGTCTGTGTGTGTGTGTGTGTGTGTGTGTGTGTTTTCAGTGATTTGAGTGATGTTGGTTAATCCAGTGTTGTCCTTGGGGACAGGTTTGCCCCATATTACAGCCTGCTATTACTGCGTCTAAAATCTCTTGTGCATTGAGACAGTCATTATTTACTGCCGCTCTTCGTCCCAACTCCCTCTCTAGTAATTTTTTCATGCAGCTCCACCCTGCTCTGGGAGAGCGTGGACCGAGAGATTGGAGCCGGAGTTTTAAATATATACAGTATATATACATACGCAGAGTGTATTTGCATTAAATTACATTATGTTTGCGATACATCATTCCACAATAATGACAAAACAAGGCAGAAGCAATAGAAAAGAACATCTTGTATCATTACATAAGACAAAAGTCACCCTACCTTATTAAAAGTGACAGCAAAACACGCACACACACACACGCACACACGCACACATACCTTCTCCTATCATCCCAAACAGATAAAGCAGAGGTCAGGTTTACAGTTTCTACACCCTATACCTCCCACAGCTGATGGCCGATCAGCAGGGAGCCGAGCAACCTGTGGGAGAAACGTTTTTATCGTTTGTTCTTCCTTGACTCCTGTTATCTATCACCTACGGTTTGTTTGTGAAGTAATCCCTGGTTGCCCCCCCTGCTTTCTCTGCACACCCATCACAACACATTTCTGGATGGCTGGTCCAGACTCAGTGTAGCTGTGGGATGATTTGGTGAACCTCAGATGTGACTCTAATTCTATAGATTCTTTTTTAGCTTTATCTTCTGTTCTTAATTTCTTTATTTTCTTAATTCTTTTTCTTAAACAAACAAAAAAAATACTCATATATTTTTGTTGTTGAGCGGTTTCACAACAAAGTCACTGATTTAAAGTCATCATCACTGGTCCCCAAACATATTTGCAGTTTCATACACTTGACAGAGACGTATTGCCAGACCAATTAATCATAAAATAGTCAGTGATAATTAAAATTAGCAGCTTTGTTGTCACTGTTTATACAAAACAAAATAACAAAAGTAACACCCCTCACAGCTTTCCAGAAGTCTCTTTCTCTTTATATTTTAATTGTCAGAGGAATTCACTTTTCTTTTCTAACTCCGTCTCGTCTCCTTTGCATCTTTAGTCCAGTTTCTTTTCTTCCTTCTGCCCTTCAGTATTGATACGTATCCTGTCATTTGGTCTGGTTATTCATGAATCTCCTCACTGGTGTTTTTCCATTGGCTCGGAAACTACAGTAAAATTCCCCTCTGGTCAAATCTAACCCGGAGCAGGCAGGATTTTAGTAGTACCACGTCCCGGCAGTCCAAAATAGCTTTTCATCTGATACGAAAAAACAACAGCCCAAAAATGAATGGCATGTTCGGTTTAAATGTGTGCATTGGTGTATTACAGGCGGTTTCCTCTCTACTTTTTGCCTCCTCTGGTTTCCTCTCCCCTGCTTTTCAATCCCTCCTCACTCGAGCTGCAGCCAGAGGCTCTTTCCCATAACCTTTTCAGACCTGTGTGTATGTGTGTGTGATTCCTCGCAGAAATCCTAAATAAGAGAAGGATCGAACAGGCATGCAGCGTGCGCTCTCTCTCTCCCTCACACACACACACACACACACACACACACACACACACACACACACACACACACACACACTTGTGCCCTACAGGCCTCATTACACAGGCCTCTGGGATTCATGTAGGAGCTATTTCCTGTTTAGGGTTAGACAGCGAAGGGAAGTAGTAGGATGAAATATGACGCAACAGTAGCGGTGGTCTTCCTGTGTGCTCCTTCAGAACCTGGGTGTCACCCAGACTTAATTTTTTTTCGTGGTCGTTAATGGACTGTGTGTGTGTGTACCAAAGCCATTAGCCTGGCGAGTTAGGTAATCCTGTAGTAAACAAACAGGAAGTGATTAAGGTACACATGTTCCTCTTTCTCATGAATTACAGCTAAATGTGTCAGACTTGGCATGCATTCATATTTTGTGATTAACCTGTTCGTATGCCTCAAACTGAAAGAATAGCCTCCAATTTAAATTACTTTTCAAGGTGGGGATTTAAGCACGAGTCACAATATTGCACCATAAGATTATTAACTGATTATTTTGCTAAAAGCCATTGCTTTGTGTAATCATAATTCATGAACTGCCTTTTTGTCCCATTGCCCAAGCCTCTTGTCCTTGTTTTAGAATTGATGCCTGTGCAACTACAAGTGTGTAACCTGCGTATGTTTTAGCAGGTGAGCATCATGAGAGGGGCGGCAAAGTGTTTCTTTTTTATACCAGGTAAATTCACACCATAGGTAGTAAAAAAAAAAAAAAAAAGTAAAATTAAATATTTGTTGAATAACTGATTTTCTTTGCATAGCGGGAACTATCAACCACACAGGCACCTCAGTTGTAGTGTCAGATTTTGTGCTGAGAAAATAATTAGGGAACTCGGTGATGCCTGCTAAAGTGGAGTATGGATTCCCTGTTGCCATAAGCAGGATGTGAGCGCCGCTGATTTCCTCCAGAGGTGTGAAGTCGTGTGCTAAAAACAGGGGCAATGTAACAACTCTCTCACGGGTTGGATCTCACACCTCACCTCTCTGACAAAAGTACAGGTACTCATGTGCAGACTTCCCACTTTCCACGTGCACAACGCTTCATGTCTACGTATTTACCTTATGTACACAACATAGACCAAAACTTTGGCTGAAAGCTGTGTTCACGAATGCTTGTACCATGCTCGTTGTGGTTGTCACTGTATGGCGATTGTTCAGTTATTATTTAGACATCTGTGGCTTTGATTTGTAATCAGATATTCTCACTTAATTCAGGTTGGATAGAGATCAAGAAAGAGGGGGGGGAAAAAAAGAATAATCTCAGAAATTTTACAGTTGTCAGACCCTGTTGTGGCAATGCTCGCTCTCACAGTTTGTTTGACTCTGATATATGCAGTGAAAAAAATAAGTAACACCCGTTACCTTAAAATAGACTAGAAAGCCGTGCTTTTCCTCTCCATAGCAACAGTTGAGCGCAGACTTAGAGGTGATGGAGTGGATTCTCTCAGCACCTTATTTGCTCTGTCTGCATTACTCTGTGTGTGTGTGTGCGCACGTCCTGGTTTTTGCTAAGCTTGTGGGGACCCACATCTGTTAATACTCTCACACTGGTTGAATTCAAGCAGACAGTCATAGTTCAAGTCTTCATTAAGGAAATAAATGTAGGTCAATCTAATGTCACTACTATTACAGAGAAAAACGTGTCGATGCGCGCTCGCAGCTCGCCTGCACTGTCTGCCGTCCTCAGAGTGTGTCGGTGTTTATTTGCGGATGAAGATTTCCAAGACCTTGTTTGTTTGGTTTGAGTCGATCTCTGTGGAAACCCAGAACCAGGAGAGGAACAGTGCAACTCTGTAAGCCACATAATGAAGCCCTCACTGTCTGCTGCCGGCTGTTCAGCCTCCGGAGGACGCGGCCTTGTAGCTATAATGTACAAGGTGCGTGCTTCTACATTTATTTATGCATGCATTTTTCCGCCACACATTTGTGGCATTAATGAAAATAGATGAAAGTGTCTGAATTGTAATCGCTCTTACTCAGCGAAACATGCAGTGTATGCAGAGCGTAGAGGACTGCACTCAATTACCTCCCATTAGTTCGTCATGCACATGAACCCAGGAACCCAGCTACTGTAGATGGTGCCGTATCTATTTGTAGCGGCAGTGTGGACACACACACACACACACACACACACACACACACACACACACACACACACACACACACACACACACACACACACTGTAGCATCAGGCACAGTATGGGGTTGCATCTCTCCAGATGGCGGGAGCCGCCCACACACTGCCAATTGTTATACAATATGTATTGTATAACAGCAGAGAGCAACAGGCCCCCTCCCCGAAACAATACACACAAACACACGTTCACACACTGCCATCACACACACCGGCGCCGGCGCACGCTGAAGATGCACACATGCAGCCGTCCACATGTTGGAACAGAAACAGGTGGAGGATGTTGCTGTTGTTGTTGTTGTTGTTGTTTTTTTTGTTTTTTTTTTTCTATTCATTGTGTTGAGACACAATCGTAGTGCGTGCTATGTTTGGTCCTTCAGTGGGTCATTTCCCCCGTTGTTCAGTCAACAAATTTCCAGTGAGACGGCTAATAAATGTGTCTGTCAGCCCGTCATACAGCTGTGCGCTGAGCCACACAGCTGTGCAGTTAACCAGCCTTTCAGCTGCGTAGTTAGTCAGCCAGTCAGACACACTCCAGTTATTAGCCCGCTAGTCTGCAGTGAAATTCCAAAATGTGTGTGTAGAAATGTCTGCTCGATTTAAAGGAGCAAAACTTGTTTTTTTTTTTTTTTTTTTAATTTAATTGGGCTTTTTATTTTGCACATCAACACAGCACAGTAGTCTGAATAATCAGTCACTCAGCTGGTTCGAGCTCTGATGGGATCACAGATACAGCACAGCGAGCACGTCAACGAACGAACTGCACTCTTGGTTTTATCAGCTCTTCCTGCAAAAGCAGACAACTGTACAGATAATATCGAGTGAGCTGTTTCTCCAGCTCACTTGCTTTTGTGTTTTTTCCTGTCTTCTCTGTTTTATCTCAGCATCGCTTTGTTTACTTTCTGTGTCTGCGTGTCTTTGAGCCACTCTCCATTCTGTTCCTTCTTTCTTTCCCCACTTTTGTATGAAGTATTTTTTCCTCCATAACCATGATCTCATTGTAGCATTGAGCCCTGACCTTCCCGACCTTTATTTCTACATGTGTACAAAATTAATTCTGCTTTCAATATTTGGCCAGTCATAGTTAATTAAGCGTCTATACATTTCAACCAACGCCCTTGGCATAATACCAAGAGCTGAAATTATACACCAAATATAAAACATCTCCCTTTTTTTAAAGACTGACTGATATTTAAAAAAGCTTCTTGTACATTTGGACCAATATGCTATTTCCTGCAGTAGCAATTTCACAGCCTTGATGCTGGTTGTTATTCTATTGATTGAAGGCTAGATCAGATTGTTATTTCCACTCCAGATATTTTTGGAAAACATTATCTTAACATAAGAATCATCCAGACAATGTTGCCATATATGGTTTGGTTGCAGTCACCAGTTGTAATTGTTGCAAGTGTTGTTCTGCAGGATTGAGGCTTGGGAGGAAGAGTTGCCAGTCAGAGGTGAGTCATAGCAGCAGGAATTTAACAGTGTTTTAGTCTCGCAATTGTTAACAAAATGTGTTTTTTTTTTTTTCCAAAGTGATTTTTATCAAAGCCGAAAGTTACTCAGTTATTACAGTATTATGATGATTCAGACCATTAGTAGCTTTACAGACAGCTAAGTCCTAATCCTTCTCCTTCATTAGATTTCAGATCCATAGTCTGTGTAAGAACGTATTCCCAATATGAAAACTTCAGTTTTTTCAATATTCATTCCTCTTGAACAATAATTATTTTATACAAACTCTTTTATTTTTGTTACTTTCCCTGTTGCTGCTCACCTTCTTGGTTTCCCTTTGTTCCTCCTGCTCTCTCTTTCTCTCCCTTTCTAAGCATCGAGTGTGTCACATAAAGAATGTTCTATAAAAGCCTTTGAAAGTCAACCAGTGTGGCCCTGCAATCCTGCCACTTCATTACAGTATATCTTCGCTGAGACATACACAACTACAGTTAGCAATCATTTTCCTCTGAATTTATGTACAGGCCTGTGTTTGAAATAAGTGTGTGTTTTGTCTTGTTTTGTGTGACGAAGCCCGCAGCACTTGGTGCTGTAAGGAGACACTGTGCAGAACGAAGCAAATCTAACTCCAACCCCGCTGTAATGCTAAACCTGAAATCATGTTCTATCCTTGAAGAAATATGAGAAATATGCTTTTTGGATGCAGGTTTTTGATCACACGCTATATGACAAGAGTCCACAAATGGAATGTGCTTCCAAGTTTTAGACATCTCGCGAACGCGCGCACACACACACACACACACACACACACACACACACATAAATGGAGCAAATAAAACTCCCCCCAGTCACATCCTTGAGTTTTCCCCTCATTTGATTTTCTGCAATAAATTGCTGTAGTGGCTGCCCTTTGTGTGCTATCTCCCAGCCCACACACACACACACACACACACACATTGCACATTGGCAACTCTCCCACATTTACTTCTTTGCTCTATCTCTGGGTGTTTTTCTGCCCAGAACTATAAGTCTGAATGACAGCAATGTCAGCTTTATGATCGCACTGTTTATGCTCAAAGAGCGCCTGTATATGTGTGCGGGGAGACTTTATGGCTGTAACCGAGATTACCTCACCTAACTACCGAACGACAGACGGCGAAGAGAGTCGGGCCAGATGGAAGATGTGCCGTGCAGATGCAGGGAGGCTGAGGACAGCGAGAGTGAGGAGCAGATAAACAAATGAAGGAAGGAGGTGTGTGAGGAATGAGAGAAGGAATGGGGACAATGCACGGCATGGAAAAAGCAGTGAATGAAGGAGTGATTGGAAAGGAGATATTTATTCTGTGAGGGAGACAGGAAAGGAAACATTTAGTCTAGAAGTCAGCAGAGGGCCATAAAAAGAGAGAGTAAAAAAGAGGAAGCCGTCGGGAGAGGGCTGTGTTCTCTTTCAGCCTGACATTTAGAATATTTGATCATTAATTATGAGCATTGCAAGTGTAAGTGAGATTGTCACTTTTAGGAGGCAGTGTAAAAGTAAGCGTAGACGGAGTGAAGGGCGGGGTTGTGAGGAAGGTCGTGGTCGGAGGAAAACGGGGACAGTCAGAGAATGTGTGAATGGAAGGAGGGGCGATAATGTCGTGTTGACTTTCATGTTGAGAAGAAAAAAAAAAAACAGCTGTGTTGGTGTGCATTATGGTTATGAGCTTGAAAAGTACCTCCTCGCTGCCATTGAGGAAGACACACACACACACACACACACACACACGAGTGGGCACAGTGGCGTTCACACTCTCACAGACCCATAAACTAAGAGCTGATGGCAGCGAGCCATGATGACCTTCTATCAGCCAGCGCCCAGTCATAGTAATGATGTCATCCCACACTCTCACACACACACACACACACACACACACACACACACACAGGCACGCACACACACCGTCCATTACACATATTAATACCGTAGACTCCTCAGATCTTTAAACCTTGAAAAACAGGAGCGCCTCACATTGTTGCTGCTCTGATTGAATCACGGTGATGTATCGATGCCCTCGCCTTAAACTGTTGAACACGGGTTCCACCTACTTTATCTCGTACTGTCAGCCACCCCAGCTGTCACGAGGTGAGGGACAGACGACAACCCGGAGAAGTCGCAGATCAATTGCAGGGCTAATATAAAAAAAACAAATCATTATTTGGGTCTGCATTCAGGAGAAAAGCCTTTTTGGTTTCGTCAATATACCCTACTTTTGGACAGTTGACCAAAGCCAGACTTCAGTGAATAATTCACACACTCACAGAGGCTTTACCAGCGCACATAAAAAAGAAAAATGTTGAGCATGCACTGCCATGTGCCTCTTTGAAACAGACTATTTTGTCAGGTGACAATCGAAGAGAAGCACTTTTATAAATAGAAACGTGAGCGATGACAATTCAATTAAAAGTGCTTCACTTCCAGGATTCTGCTCGAGTGTGTTACTGACTCACAGTCCCACGAGGGCCTCTTGAATAGACCGAAACTGCTGTTAATGTTATTAGTAACACTTGTGCTTTTCCTGTAATGACATGTCAAAATGTCTGTTATGAAAAAGGAACAATTATGCATGCATGAAACTAAAAAAAGTGGAGCTTAAAATGATGTAAGGGCTGGAACGCCTGCTTAACTTTGAGTGAAAAGTGCTGCTGCAGAAGTCTTAACATGCAAACAAAGGTATTTCTTCAGCTCTCTTGAGGAGTGGCGTGCTATTACACTCAGCGCTGCACACCAGAACACCTCTCAACAATATGCAGACACCTTTGAACTTGTGCTGTGTAACTGAACTGTGCCGTAACGCCGAGCAGCACCGTTATACATTTACTGTCAGAGCGCTGTCAGATCACACTCCCACAACCCCCTCACAGCAGGAGAGGTACCATCAGCCAGTGCGGCTGCCTGTATGCAAATGTGTCTGTGAGAATGCATTTGTGTGGACATCAGTGTCGTGGTGTGTGTGTGAGTTTGTGACTGTGCACGCGTACAGTTTCAGTGTGAGTGTAGCAGAGTACTCAAACACAGCAGAGTTATTAATAGATGTGGCTCAGTGTGTGACTGCCCAAAAGAACACACTCTCTTAAAGGAATATGACACCCGTTCCCGTTGGCGTGCCTGACTTCAAATGCGTTCGGCTACATCTGGAACTTCTAGCTCGAGAGTAAGTGGTACTCTTTTTTGTTGATTTATCAAAATAATAAATATGTGGTTTATGTAGACTTCCTATTTGTTTATTTTTTTTAATGGATGGACAGCATGAACTTGTGCATATCCATGCCTTGTGGAGCTTTAGAACTAGTCCACTCTCATAACCTGCACCATTAACTGTTGGAATGTATTTGCTCTCTATTCTCTGTAAATAAATAATTTTATTTTTTTAATAAAATGAACAACGCGTTTAAATTCATCTCTGAAACTCGCCCTTTGTGTTGATTCATAGTCAGTTCAATTATAACATTCTTATATCTGTTTTAAAAGCTTAGAAATATTTCAGGTTTTATTTATTTTCAGACGAGTGCTGACCTTGTAACGCCTGAAGCCAGAACCCTGGCTCATTAAAACAACCCCCCCTAAATACCCCAGTTTAAGATTCATCCATTCCTTTTTCTATGTATTTACGTTTGCACAGTCTCATTTCTCGTTCCTTTTTCCCTTCCGTTTTCTTTTGTGCGTGTGTGTGTTTCTTTCAAAACGCTGCTGCACAAGTTGGTAGATTCATTCTTCAGCTTGCTAACTGACTCTGAGTGTGTCGGGGCAGAGAATAATATAGAAATATGTCTCTGAAGGTCAGTTTCATTCACCACTGTATGGTCCTAAATATAACATTTGAGCGATGAGTCAAGTGAGTTTTGTTAATTAAAGTGAAACTCTTCCGAGAGGAATGCTCTGTTTAATAAAATCATTGCCACAATCATGATTACAACCCGTCCTTTTCTGTCCCTTTCCCTGCTATAATCTACAATATGGACGTCTTTGTACTGTGGGAGGTAAACGCTGAACAGAAAAGCCCCAAACCCCAGACTGAACGGGGGGATGTTCTCGCTGTGAGGCGACCCCACCGTGTGGCAAAATCTAATGGAAGCATTTGTGAAGAGAAGAACTGAGACCAAGTGAAAACACAGATGGCTGAAAGAACTAAATAGAACATGAAATAATAATTCCCCAGAACAGACCAATAATGAGTCCAGCTCTGTAAACCTTGTTTATAAGTGATCAAGCTGCTTTACAGCTCTCATTTCCATGCTGCTGGTGGCATTGGTCGGATTTCATTTGGCAGGTTTGGTAGATTTGGAGCTCAGTCGATCGGGTGAGTCATCTTTCAAACCAACAAAGCCGAAAGTTTTGGTTTTCAACTTGAAAACAAAACTCAAAAACTCTCTGACTTAGGCATTATGCAGCAATCCCTACGTCAACCTGTCCTTGGAAAGTGCTTCAGTGATGTGAACGTGTGAATTTCACGACTGATAAGTCGGTTCAAAAGTCTCCATTTGGTGTGATCCTTTTTCCCCGAAGATGAACTGTTTGTATCTCAGTTTGAATCATTTTTATTGTATTGTCTGCGTTTCTGTTGTGATTTTAGTGTGATTTTATTGATTGTAAATGTCATAATATCAGTGAAGATACCATGTGACGCTAGCAGAGTACATCAGCAGGAGCAACACCTTCCCAAACAGCTTTAATCGTCGTCGAGTGTGATATTACACAGTGCGACGTGTGAATCTCTCGCAGCGTGAGGCTCCCACCAGACTTCACCTGTAGCAACATTTACATGTGACAATGCTGCACATTGATTGTTCGTTCACATCCAACGGGCGCGAGAGTTTCTCTCAGCACGTTCTGAATACAGTTTTATTTATCTCCTTCTCTTTTCGACTTTGTTCTTTCGGTTCTTCCGTCTGACTCAGCCACTTTCTCTCCCTTCATCTGACTGTGTGAGCTTCCAGTGTATCATTACTCTGGTTCAGAGGAGGGTAGTGCGGAGCTGTCTCTCAGCAGCTCTGTGTGTGTGTGTGTGTTCCACCAGCAGTGGTAACAGTGTCTCAGGAGTGCTGCATTAGTCTTTGAAGATCTTAGAGTGAAGGAGAGAGAGAGTGAGAGAGGAGGGGGAGAGACACTCTCAGACGTGGCCCTTTCTTCTTTTATCACACTCAGTCTGAACTCAGTTTCTTCATTTCTTCTTCTGTGTTTTGTCCCTTTCGCTTGTTCATTCCTTCTGTTATCGCTCCACCCTCATCTGTCACTGCATTTCTTTTTTTTTCCCCCCACTTCTGTCCTTATTTTATCTGTTTTTGGGTTCAAAGATTCTCTTGTTTCTTATTCTGCAGCATGTTCGAGTCTGGATTCAGCTGCTGGTGTTAATCTTAGTTCCTCCGCTGGGTTACAAGCCAAACTGCCTCTGATAAATATTGATACCGCTAGCCTTTTACCTGACAGCGACTGAATGAAAAGACAATGATCGAACCCCCTTTTACTTCCTCTTGAATGAGCCTGTAACCTTCCTGTGTCTGTAAGTCCACTGTGTTGCCCTCGTTTATGAACTGGGTCACAGACAGCAGGAGGTTTTATAATGGAACCCAGTAGATTTTTTTTTTCTCTTGGTTGTAATATGTGATCTCAGTGGAAATAAACTCACTCTAACCTCAGCCGTGAACTACATATCTCCTGTCATTTACTCAGCAGCAATGCACAATTACAATGTAGTATTTCAGAGTCATGTGATATTAAAGGACACTTTTGTTGTTTTGTTTGTTTGTTTTTTACTGGGCTTTTCATAGATGCAGCGTAAACCTGGGAGCAGCATTTCTGTAGCTCTCCTGCTTGAAAAGCAGCCAAAACGATTGTGTGTGTGTGTGTGTGTGTGTGTGTGTGTGTGTGTGTGTGTGTGTGTGTGTGTGTGTGTGTGTGTGTGTGTGTGTGTGTGTGTGTGTGTGGTGCAGTTTATGTGGAGTGCTTCAGGAATATTGGTGGAAAAATAAATCTCACGCGACGCTACAAATCTGCACTACAGTCTCTTTTCATGACGCCCGAATGTGTTTAATGAAATGACGAAGGTAGACCCCGACACCCGGTCGCACCTGGGATAAAAGATGAACTTTCAGTGACACGTTTGTTTTCATAAAGAAGCGCATTGTGAGTTAGCGTAAGCCTTTCAGTCCTCTCGCTCTGTTTGAAGTCTGCTCGGCAGCCCGATACATTCTTGGTTGCGCTGGCGGCATCAGACATCCCGGATTGTTATTTGTGACGTGATGGTAGTATTGTGTCTCTTCTCAATGG